>NC_047157.1:27854206-27874206 GCF_009819705.1 Hippoglossus hippoglossus
CGTCCTTTTTTGTTTTATTGCTTTTATTTCTAATTACTGCTCTTCTCAGATGCTGTTATCTTTTGATTTATGCTTTTTATTGTTCACATAAGAAATCCAGCAACGTCAACCACAGCAGATAAGTATAAAAACACTGAGTAGAACAAAGTGTGTACAGCAGAATGGAACAAACTGAAAAAACAAACACATACACATCTAGAAAATGAGTAGACATATATTACAAAATACAAATGAATCGTATAAAGTTTGCAACCATAATGTTCAGGAAACACTTGTTGTATAGATAAAGTTATTATAATTATTATATTATCATAATGTTCTTTAGATCTAAAGATAAAATAAGTTTCCACTCAGCATCTCTCCTGTGATGCTTTAGCAAAAAAACCTCTTTGATTTATCATCAAATAATTACAGTTGGAGCCTGTTGCCCCACGACTGAGCAGCGCTGGAGTGTGTTAGGCCCTGATAACGACACACACACACACACACACACACACTGAGGGATGTGGAGTCTGTGTGTGTTTGTGTGTATTTGTTTGTGTAGGAGGCCTCTCTCACAGTTTAGGGGCAGGAAGTCATTAATTATCAGGAGCAGAGAGCGAAACCACTTTCTCACAAAATCCTCATGAGGAAAAGCTGCACGAGTCGAGACAAGGCTGTACACACACACACACACACACACACACACACACACACTGAGTAATGCATGTACTGACACACACTTCACACTGACATTTCCTTCCTCTGACTCGGTATATGCAGGTGTAGTTACTCATCTTTTACAGAAGAGGGTGCTCTAAATCAGGTTGCCTCAGGAAATATAAGCTCTTCTTATATATATATATATATATATATATATATATATATATATATATATATATATATATATATATATATATATATATAAATTGTTTTTACAAGCTAGAGTTATTAACGTCACCAGAGTTTTCTTCTTGTATTCTCACTTTGCAGTTAGAGCTATTTTATGTATTATTATTTCATGTTAAAGAAGCAGAATTCAAACATTACACTGTTTCCCTCCAGTGACGCTCATCAAATCTCATTAATGTTGAAAAACAACACATTTATGTTGTTAAGTGATTTACTGCAAACATCTCAGGATGAAGAAGAGGAGCCGCACACGTAGAAGACGAAGACGTCCACTTGGAAACACGAGGAGGTTCCAGATCTTCTGGTGATGAGGGCCGACGCCGGTGTGGATGAGCTGTAAACAACAACACTGATCTTTCCACAGCAGAGTTTATACGTCATGTCCGGCCTCCTGCTGCTCTACAGGCTCCGCCTCCTGCTGCTCTACAGGCTCCGCCCCTCGCCTGGATGTCCCCACATGTTCCTGTTGGTGTGAACGAGTCGGACCCAACAACCTGCTGCTGCTGCTTCACAAACACTGACTACACAACATGTCCAGAACCAGTTGAAGCCAGCTCCATATGGGGGACTTCAGTCTTCAGTTAATGGAGAAGCTGCGTGTGTTTGGACCGTGGGAGGAAGCTGGAGAACCTGGAGAGAAGAACATGTTAACTCAACACAGAACAAACCATCTGAAGGCAGAAGAACAGACTGAATAAAACAATTTAAAATGACAAACTTGGTGTTGGTGTGAAGAGAAGAACGTTGAACGCCTCAGTCGTCCTCTCCACCTTCAGGCAGGAGCTGAGATGGAAACTCTTCACTGACCCTGATGAACCCTGTGTTCTTCACATTCACTGTAGGTTCTTCACACTGGTGCAGAGCCGGGAGGTGACGGCTGACTTCCCCACAGGACGTCGGCAGTGAGGACGGGTCAGATGGTCTCATACTTCCACCGATCACTGGATAAAGAGAAGATTATTGTTTTAAACCGGTTTTAATTGTTTGATTTTTGTTACGACAACTTGAACTCAGCTACTTCTCACACTGCTCCTCTCGCTGCGGATTGTAAAACATGTCGAGACACTTCTGAAAAACCTCCCTTCTGGGTTTTGTGTTTCTGCACCTGAAGATAGAAGAATCGTCTCCAGCTCCTTCTCCACACGATCAACACAGAATATATTTCCCATGAAATAAATTTACCATGGAATGAAATATTAATACTTTGGAAACTCAAATATTACCACGGCACATCGTTGGTACCTCTGAAATCACTGTGGTTCCTCATCTCTTTTCTGAGGAACTGCAGACTGTAAACACTACTATTACTATACTCGAGACACACACACACACACACACACACACACACACACACACACACACACAGAGTTGGAGGTGGGTATTAGAGCTGCCACGTTATTCCAGATGACTTTGACAACCCCCAGATGAAAGCGGGAGCAGATTTACACATGTCAGGAACAGAAACATACAAGCTGTAAATAGATGTTTTTAATTCTTCTTGTTTTTCTTGGCACGGCGACGCCAGCCAATGAAAAGATTAAAGAGTATCAAGGTTCACTGGAAGTCAGGGTAATTTATGTCAGCCTATTATTATTAATGAGGTGGAGCACATGTAACACAGGCCACGAACATTGACGTGAAACCTCCCCTGGGCTCTGAAAGGCTGGAACCCTCGAACTCTACCCGCAGGTCCTGTCTGAAAGCAACAGAAGCAGGAGGAGCCCTTCAGAGCCAGTGTCCATCCTGAGCCACTGGAGAAAGATGGAGGTCCAACGACCACACCTGAAAAGCACATGACCGTCCACTGGTCACATGGTGTAAACAGGAAGTAGATGGTCTCCTCTGCAGCTGGTTGCTTAGTAACAGAAACTCCTCTGAAGGAGGAGCAGTGATGGTGAAGAGTCAGAGCAGGGACGACGAGGTGGAACTGTAACTGACAGGAAGTGTTAGCTTTGTGTTCACCGCTGGTCGTCGAGTCATGTGACTGATGAGACCACAAACTCCAGGTCCAGAAAGTGAAGCCAAGTGTCTGAAAGCTGTCTTCTGTGTAGTGACCAGCAGGGGGCGACTCCACTGGTAGTTTCTATAGAAGTCTATAGAAAGTGACTTCTCACTTTATAACGTCAGGAAACATTCAGGAGTTTCTGTCTCAGTTTCTAGTTTCAAGTCTTCTTCAAACAGCTGATGTTCATTTAGTGAATTATGATCATTTAGAGTCAAACAGACCATAAAGCACCGGGTGTGTTGGGGGGGGGTTACCAGAGTGTGATTGACAGCTAGTACCGTCCAATGGGTGCAGGTGTAGGTGGGTGTGCAGTGTCTCTCAGTCAGGCTCCACCCCCTGCTCCTCAACATATGGTTACTTCTGGTAATAATAACTTTCTGGAATAAATGTGAAAACTTTCGGAAATGTGCGTCTTTCAAGAGACACAGGAAGCTTTACCTCTGTCAGAAGGGACAAAAGGTTGAAGGTTCCAGTCCGGACATTTCTGATCTGAGAAAAGTGTCAATCTGATAAAGACCATATGAGAAAGTGGGTTCTCTTCTGGGTGAGTACTTCACCATTAAGAATCCAGAACAGTCTTGTGTGTAGAGCCAACATTTACAGGGGATCAGATTTCCTTCCTGAGGGAATCTAAGGAGGGTGAAGAAAGTAAGCCGCTGATTTACAAACACGAGCGGTGGAGAGAAGAGGCGGAGACGACACCTGAGTCCTAAATGACTATTTCAGGAGTGAAAATGAGCAGCGACGTGTCCGAGCGATCCCAAACCCTCCGGGCCGACAGATTCCTGGCAGGACTTCTATGCACTTGATGGCAAGGCAGATTGTATTTTTAAAGGTGAAGGTGTTTTTTAATCTTGCTGCTAATTTGGGAAAATACCAACAATACAGACCTTAGTTTAGATGGCGGGGGGGGGGGATCACAGGAGGGTCACAGGATGTGATGTCGTGTTTCTTTATGACCAGAAGAGGAAAACCTAAACCAGGGTCTTCCCATGTGGCCGGAGGCGTTGTGTTTTCAGGTCGTCCCTGTGAACACGACATCTCAACAACCAACCTTTTGGTTCAGGTGGACTCAAAGATGAACGGAAAGGTCAAAGGTCGAGGTCACGGTGACCTCACAAAACATATCTCAAGTCTGTCTTCAGGAAATTTCTTCAAATTTATATTTAATAACTATTTCAAATATTTATATTGATTTATAGAAATTATTTCAGATTCTCATTTAAATCCGTCATCTTAGTAAATTCTGCTCTGAACTGAAAACTTGACCTCCTCTCTTCTTCTTACACATGAATGAGATGGAGCCCAGCAGAAGAGAAGAGCCGGCGTCCTGTGATCTGATCTGAGCACATTCCAGACAGAACGGTTAAACATGAAACATCCCAAAGGGACAGAAACTCAAAGTTAAGTGCCAAACTAATTACTGTAAAAGAGTAGAAACCAGGACTAGTCCACACATGAAATCTGCCTCGGGGGTTTTATTTGGTATCTAGAAAGGCTTCATCACTGCCCATGTTGTCAGTCTATAATCTCTTATCTAAAATCTATTTATATATATATATATATATATATATATATATATATATATATATATATATAAATGGTAATAAAATATATTATATATTTACATAGGTGCTTGTCAGCACAAGCTCCCTGTGAGATCAAGAAAGTAACTGAATAATAACTTCCCTACTTGATTTGGACTGGCTCAGGCTTGAATCCTCCTGTTCTTAAACTGCTCAGGCTCCACTGCCAGGGGACTTCCCATGATGCACTGTGCTCCTCCCTCCATCTCTACACATTCATATGAGATCGATGGATGGTACCAAGTCGTCTTCTTCTCTCCTCTGCTCTCGTGTTGCTTCTTCCTCCTGTAGAGCAGCAGGTTGTCGGGTCCGACTCGTTCAAACAGGAACATGTGGGAACATCCAGGCGAGGGGCGGAGCCTTGGTAGAGGGGCGGAGCCTGTAGAGCAGCAGGTTGTCGGGTCCGACTCGTTCACACCAACATGAGGGAACATCCAGGCGAGGGGCGGAGCCTTGGTAGAGGGGCGGAGCCTGTAGAGCAGCAGGTTGTCGGGTCCGACTCGTTCACACCAACATGAGGGAACATCCAGGCGAGGGGCGGAGCCTTGGTAGAGGGGCGGAGCCTGTAGAGCAGCAGGTTGTCGGGTCCGACTCGTTCAAACAGGAACGTGGGAACATCCAGGCGAGGGGCGGAGCCTGTAGAGCAGCAGGGGCGGAGCCTGTAGAGCAGCAGGGGGCCGGACATGACGTATAAACTCTGCTGTGGAAAGATCAGTGTTGTTGTTTACAGCTCATCCACACCGGCGTCGACCCTCATCACCAAAAGATCTGGAACCTCCTCGTGTTTCCAAGTGGACGTCTTCGTCTTCTACGTGTACGGCTCCTCTTCTTCATCCTGAGATGTTTGAGTTCTTCCAGCTTCACGTCCGTCACGTGTTAGAAACCTCATCAACACGTCCACTCGCTCTCTGGGAAGCTTCCTGACTCTACGCCTCTCCCCCGATGGAAGCTGGAATTGGCTCCAGCCCCCCCAGATAGGTGACCCCAGATAAGTGGTGTAGATAATGAATTATTATTAATTTTACTAGTTTGTGTAAATAGAACTTAAAAGAGTGGAAAACAGTACAGGATAACTTCTGTTATGACTTGAAAATATATTACCAATTAAAACAATAATTGAATTAAATAATTACAACGTTGTGCTCTTTTCTGCCCCCTGGTGGCTGGCTATAGGATAGGTCATAAGCCTCTCCTCCTCCATGTTAGCAGATGGGACATGGACCAAACAAAACAAAAAAACTCAAAGTAGATGTTAAATATCATTTGTCAAAGATGGTTTCTGTCGTCTTCGGTAGTTCTTATCACTGATGTTCAAGTGTTCATGTTTCTGGTCACAGACAAACGTGCGTTCATATCTGAGATATGTTGATAGTGTGAGGATGTGGAGACACGTCGGCCATTTTTATTTACATTCTATGATTATGGAGAAAAGATCCTCATGATTTATTAAAAGTCCAACGTTTTTTAAACAAGTCATTGTTTCATTTATGTATTTATAAGTCATCACGTCTGTATTTAAGCAAAGAAACGACTGAACAGGTTCGGTTACTTTAACTTTAAAGTTTGATCAACAGACGAAGAGAAAGTTTGATCATTTAAAACCAAGATTCATTCACAAAGTGGGTTTGAAACAGACGAACTTTCACCAGAGGAAGAAATTCAGTGAATTATTCAAAACACAAAGCGAGTGTTTCTTTCTTATTCATGTTTATTTTTAGATTATTAAAGAATATGAAAATTTACTATTTGTGTTTAGTTTCAGTCACTGGCAGGCTGGCAGTGTTACACACACACACACACACACACACACACACACACACACACACACACACACACACACACACACTCTTCCATTCACTCACACACATGTTTGTACAGCTGTCTTAGTGAGGACACTCATTGGCATAATGCATTCCCTAACCCTAACCCTGATTCTAACCCTTAACCGAACCTAAACGGGGGCGGCTGTGGCTGAGTGGTAGAGCGTTCGTCCTCCAACCAGAAGGTCGGTTCGATCCCCAGTAGCCCATCTGCATGCTGACGTGTCCTTGGGCAATATGCTGGACCCCGAATTGCCCCTCATAGAACCCAAAACGTTCTGCTAATAGATGCACTGTACGAATGGGTGTGTGGCTGAATGGCAAACTGTACTGTAAAGCGCTTTGAGTGGTCATCAGGACTAGAAAAGCATATCAATTTAAACCATTTCCACCTAATTCCAACCCCACAGCGGTCTATAAGAGGAGGGTCACAAAGTGAGGACCGGCCGTAGGTTGTAGACTCAAACTGGTCCTCACAAAGACATCTGTACAAGAGCACGCACCCACTCAGCTGAAACACTCCATGCTGGCCTTGGCTCGCTCCATCTCGTGGAGGAAGTTGTAAAACTGAGGGAGTGTCAGCTCTGGAGGAAGAAAACAGGAAGCAGTTACCAGATAGAACAGACGGAGGTGACGTCTCTATGGTAACAGACAATTAATACAAATACAATCAGTTTTATTTCTCTTTTCAAAGTTTAGCATCGACATCAAAGGTTCAACACTTTTGTTTACGGGGGTAAAAACTCTGAAGTGCTCTTTAAAGGACATTTACTCTGGAAACTAGAATGTCCCTCGCAGAGCTCGTACCTCAGCCAGTCCTCTCAGGTTCAATCAAGCTGCACTAAGCTACACACTGATAGAAATCACTTCTCTCAAAACGTCTGCTCGCTTTAATCAAGATCCATCAATTATAATCACAGCAATCAGTGAAAATGTCAAAAAACGTCTCACGACGTTAAAGAAAGAACAAACACAATGAATTCTCTCTTGACTCGTTGATGAATAAACTCAAATCTGTTTAGTGAACTTATGTCTATCGATGCTTTCTGACATGCACTCGCTCCTCAGTTCTCTGGATCTTCTCTGGAGGATCACACTCAGTTTCTCTTCCTCCTCCTGAGCTCCTGTATAAAGTGTAGATCCAGGAGCAGTGTGAACACAGCAGAGGATCCTCCACTGATTCACTGAGTGTGTGGGGGGGGGGGGGGGGGCTTCTAACACGGGACACAAACATGAAGAAACTAAAACAAATCTCTCTGGTGAAGAAGTGCTGACACACACGATGAAGACACAGACGAAGATGTGAAGAGAGTTCTTGGTGATCAGAGCTGAAGGTGTCAGGTGATGTCAACATGATCACATGACCTCTGCAGCAGAGGTAACACGTCACTTCCTGTCTCTGTCTGCTGCACCCGGCTGCCCCCCCCCCTCTCACCTGAACCAGGAGGAGGATCTGATGCTGTGAACGAGTCTGGAAACAGAAAACCTGCTGCTGAGTTGTTCAGCTGTGAAACACTAACTCTCATGTTGTGTTCTACACCGGAAGCCGAGGCGCTGGAAGAAAAACACGTCCGTTACAGAGTTTAAATACCCCCCCACAGGATTGAGGATGTAGGCGGAGCTGTTCAGAGATTTCCAGGCAAACTTATGAATAGAGACGTCGTCGTGTCTGAAAACGGCTTCTGTGTGATTCGGTGCAGCTTGATTGAATTGAGACGATCAGGCCTTTGTTAGAGCCAATCTGCTGCTGACTCATATCTGACAGCTTCACAGCCTTTTCTGCTGAATCATCTTATTGGCTTCATTTTATCGAGGTTCTTTCCAAACACAATAAATTACACTGACTCACTCACCCATGTAGACGTTTTCAGTGGAATTCCCCTTTCTGACCACGAGCTTCAACTGCAGGAGGACAACAGAACCAGGACACATGTCACTGTGTGTGTGTGTCTGTGTGTGTGTGTGTGTGTCTGTGTGTGTGTGTGTGTGCGTGTGTGTGTGTGTCTGTGTGTGTGTGTGTCTGTGTGTGTGCAAAGCTTTCATACCTGCAGATAGATGTTGCCCACTTTCTGTGTCTCACTGGTGCCAACAGTCACTGTAGGTTTCAGAAAGAAACTAGAGTTACTGTCCTGTTTCATTTCCAGACTCTGAAATCTAACGAGTTCATCTTTGAGTCCTAGTGAATATTTGAGGGAATCTGAAGACATTCCCTCGAGGTGTTCTGGAGATCTCATGCTCACAGCGTGGAGTTAACGGAGAACATGAAAGCCTCATGCCTCTGACCACTAGGTGTCATCGGTGCGGAGATATAGAAACATCATGATGCTTAAATACAAACTGACGAAGAAAACCGCGAGCAACAACAACAGGTTTCTTAAATTTAATACTTTGTGTTTGCATGCAGCTCCTCATCTGTGTGTGTTCTTTGTTTAGAAGATGTGCACAAACTCCGAGGACCTGCATGAGGTGGCCCGTGTTGAAAACCACAGGTAGAGGCCATTTTGGATCAAAGTCTCCACAGACAGCATCTTCTTCTTCTGACGGTTAATGGCGGTTGGCAAACGACTTAAAGGTGCATTACCGCCCCCGTCTGGAAAGGAGTGTGAGGCAGAATGGATATTTACCTAAATTCTGTAAAAGAGTCCGGTGTGTTTTTTAGAAACCTGAATATTTCCTTTATCCTGCATCTCCTGAGTCCCTCCGTGATATTTCTCTGAGACTTAATGTGTTGCTTTGCAGTGAGTTTTCAAGTGTCTTAATATGAGAGGACAACATGCAGAGACACGCTGTCTTTAGCTGACTGGACGTTTTATGGCCAAGCGGCTCAGTGACGTCCAGCAGCCGCTCCCTGTCCACTGTGTTGTAATGTTCTATCACCTGTGAGTCATTAGCTCCTGTGAATTAACAACCAGGCCTGATAGAGACCCATCGACTGGGCTGTTCAACCAGACTGATCCTAAAGCTTTAGAAGAACATGAGCTGTGCTGAGGAGGACGTGAGGACATGAACATGTAGAGGAGCTGTGAGAGGAGACAGAGCTGCAGCCACACTCGTCTGCACAGACGTTAACTCACACGGATCATTTTAAAACGCTGTGATTACTGTTCGCCTCACCTCCAAACTTCCACTCCATGTCGACCAGCTGGTTGACCATCAGCGCCTGACTGACCGCCTGTCGGGACAGCGCCGCGTAGTGCTCCGCCCACTGCAAAACATCACCGCATGTCAGAAACACTCCTGTAGCTGAAAGCTTCTCATGGAACAACCAGAAGAAACCCGTCATCATCACAATGTAAAGGATGAACATCGGGAGATTTTCTCCATAAGAGACGAATTTATGAACGTTTATCATTAATCATGAGCTCTTTTAAGAATTGATGGGCGTTACCTGCTGTGAGAAGTGAGCCGCCTTGTCCTCGCTCAGTCCTGAGGAAACAACACACGCAGCAGGTTTGAGTTCACGTGTTCAAACTGTACCGTGAGTTACAAACACCGAGGGAACATGCGACTGTGGCAGCGACACCCTGCGTTAAACTGGAGGCGGTCCGCGATGCGTACCTAACGTCACCAGGTCTTCTCCGATCAGCTCGGCTGCCAGGTTCTTCTTCAGGGCTCCTGGTGACCAAACAGCAGAATCTGTGTCACTGAGGGAAACGTTACTGTAGCTGCAGGTTCCCTTTAGACATGAACTGTCACAGCTGTTCTGATGTGGCAGAGACACGGAGGTTTTGTTATTAGAGTTTTTCTCTTATTCCTCTTGATAACTGACCATTTTATCACCTTTGAGTTTGACAGCAGAAGATGAACCAGTGACCCAAAGATGCAAACATCAGGTTCTGGCTTCGGCGAGTTTCTACTAAAGCTACGTCCACGACGAGGTTTACTTTCAAAACGTATCATCTCTGCTATGTTTACACCTGGTCAGGTTCTCCAGATCCAGACACTTCTGGAAACGCCGTTTCACAACTTACGATGAGTTTGAGGAGGCACCAGGTCAGATGTTATTCTGGGTAACAGAAGATTTACACCAGATTCCATCTAACAACAGAGAATAGGTGTAATTGGATGTGTGTGTCGCTCTCACCCTGCGGCACCAGGAGGACGCTCTTCATCAGGTTCCTCAGAGGACCAGCGCTCATCCCCTGTTCCCCTGCAAACTCTGTGAGCTGCTGCATGAACCTCTCCGTCTACACACACACACACCACACACACACACACCACACACACACACACACACACACACACACACACACACACACACACACACACACACACACACACACACACACACACACACACACACACACACACACACACACACAATAGGACAGACTTGCCTTGGTTCAGTTATCAAGGGTAAAGTGCCATTAACATCAAAATAGTGTGTCTGTGTGTGTGTGTGTCTGTGTGTGTGTGTGTGTGTCTCTCTGTGTGTGTCTCTCTCTGTGTGTGTGTGTCTCTCTGTGTGTGTCTCTGTGTGTGTGCGTGTCTCTCTGTGTGTGTGTGTGTCTCTCTGTGTGTGTCTATGTGTGTGTGTGTGTGTGTGTGTCTCTCTGTGTGTGTGTCTCTGTGTGTGTGTCTCTGTGTGTGTGTGTGTCTCTCTGTGTGTGTGTCTCTCTGTGTGTGTGTGTGTGTGTGTGTGTGTCTCTCTGTGTGTGTGTGTGTACATGCTCACCTCTTTAGGCTCCAGCAGGAACTGGAACAGAATTTCAATCAGACGGTGAAACTGCTGCAGAAATAAAACCAAATAAATGTTATTTTTCACAAAGTTTTCAGTTTGATTCTCCTCAGAAGATTCATGACTTCCTGATGCATCACAGCTGACTGAGCAGGTTCACACTGAGCATGTGACAGGTGAGAAGCTGCTGTAACATCATCTATGACCAGTTGGCTGGAGGGTCAGTGATGTTCTGAGGAGGCAGATCCTGGGAGGGTCCCACAGACCTTCATGTCCCAGCCAACGGCTCCCTGACTGCTGTTAGGTACCAGGATCCAGGTTCCTCCTGGTGCAGTTGGTTCCTCCTGGTGGACCCTGGGTTCCTCCTGGTGCATTGATGTCATTGACTGACCCTCTGACCTAAATCCAGTTGAGCACCTATTGGACGTCATGTGTCGGTGCATCTGACGCCACCAAGTCCGTCCACAGTCCAGGAGGTGATGATCCAGGTCTGGGAGGTGATGATCCAGGTCTGGGAGGAGAACCCCCAGGACTCCATCCTGCAGCTCCTCAGGAGCATCATGAGGAGTGGGAGGAGAACCCCCAGGACTCCATCCTGCGACTCCTCAGGAGCATCATGAGGAGTGGGAGGAGAACCCCCAGGACTCCATCCTGCAGCTCCTCAGGAGCATCATGATGAGTGGGAGGAGAACCCCCAGGACTCTATCCTGCGACTCCTCAGGAGCATCATGAGGAGTGGGAGGAGAACCCCCAGGACTCCATCCTGCGGCTCCTCAGGAGCATCATGACGAGTGGGAGGAGAACCCCCAGGACTCCATCCTGCGGCTCCTCAGGAGCATCGTGAGGAGTGGGAGGAGAACCCCCAGGACTCCATCCTGCGACTCCTCAGGAGCATCATGAGGAGTGGGAGGAGAACCCCCAGGACTCTATCCTGCGACTCCTCAGGAGCATCATGAGGAGTGGGAGGAGAACCCCCAGGACTCCATCCTGCGACTCCTCAGGAGCATCATGAGGAGTGGGAGGAGAACCCCCAGGACTCCATCCTGCAGCTCCTCAGGAGCATCATGAGGAGTGGGAGGAGAACCCCCAGGACTCCATCCTGCAGCTCCTCAGGAGCATCATGAGGAGTGGGAGGAGAACCCCCAGGACTCCATCCTGCGACTCCTCAGGAGCATCATGAGGAGTGGGAGGAGAACCCCCAGGACTCCATCCTGCGACTCCTCAGGAGCATCATGAGGAGTGGGAGGAGAACCCCCAGGACTCCATCCTGCGGCTCCTCAGGAGCATCATGAGGAGTGGGAGGAGAACCCCCAGGACTCCATCCTGCGGCTCCTCAGGAGCATCATGAGGAGTGGGAGGAGAACCCCCAGGACTCCATCCTGCAGCTCCTCAGGAGCATCATGAGGAGTGGGAGGAGAACCCCCAGGACTCCATCCTGCAGCTCCTCAGGAGCATCATGAGGAGTGGGAGGAGAACCCCCAGGACTCCATCCTGTGGCTCCTCAGGAGCATCATGTCCAGACGCTGTCAGGAGAACATCCAGGCAGGAGGAGGCCACACCCACTGAGTCACATGAGGACTTGATGAATTCCACACCAGTTGGACCAGCCTGTGGTGTCAGTTTGTTACTGGGATGTTCAGTGTGGTTTGGAACCCAGTCCCCAGTGGGTTGATGGTTTTAGTTTCATTCTGATGTGTGATGGAAGTTTGACGTTCATTTTTCTGAGCAGTGAAGTAAAGTCAGTCATGTTGTACTTTTCTACTTTCACAGAAGTAAACTGTTGAAAGCACGTTTCTTACTAAAGGTACAGTTACTGTTACTGGAGTACTTCTGCTTGGTCACATGACACATCACGTGATGTGTTCTCTGACAGATGTGAACACAGAATCCAGCTGTGAACACAGAATCCAGCTGTGAACCAGTTTAAACCTCCGGTGGAAACAGATGTTTTACCTGCTCGTTGAGCTTGTTCAGGTTGTGGAAGTCGCTGCTCGCAGCTTCTGGTAGAACATCTCTGGTGAAGTGAAGCTGCATCTTCTCATCCGAGGTTTGTTTCCAGATTCACTGGAAACAACAAACGGTCACGAGCCGCGCCGCTTCTCTTCCGGGTTGGTCAGTGCGCATGCGCAGTTCGCGGCTGTTTCCTCCTGGAGAAGAAATAAAATCTAAAAACTTCATAAAATGTGTTTTAAACGACGAACAAGCGAATAAACCTTCAGATAATTTTCTAATAAGTCAGCTGGGATACTAAAATAACTTTTAAACATTTAGGTATGGATAATAAAATGGTTATTTTATCATTAGAAAAGAATATAAACAAAATGTGCTTTAGTATTTTTATATTATTTATTTAATTTTCTATTGGAAATTTTCTTTTGATTTTAAAACATTTAACTAGTTTTTCTTTTTATCATTTGAAGATATAATATTATATAACATGAAAATGAAACCACTGGGACCTCAGCTCTGTATAGATGAGCTGTCCATACGATCAGAGAAGAGTCGTTTGAGAAAGTGATTGAATGTATTTTAATGAATAATTACAGGTTAAACATACTTTTAATGAAAAAATGCCCAAAACAGAAGTTTCCATTTTCTGTCTTGAAATACAGTAAAAATCATAATTTTGATACTGAAGTTATTGTTTTGGTTCTGGTTGATAGTGACGAGCATTTGTTTCTGTATGAATAGTCACCAGATTAAATAAAGATTAGTTGCAAATGGATATAAATGTTATAAGAATAATTAACTCCACCTGGACTTCACAGTAAAACACTAAATAGACGGTAATGTATGAGTAACAATGTCAGAGGAGGAAGTATTGAGAGTATTTACTTGAGTAAAAGTATCAATGTAAAAATATAAAACTACTCTAATACAGGTAAACTTGTATTTAAGTAGAAGTAACTATTTCATTATGCAGCAGAATGTCTCTTGTTATTTCACAATATTTGCAGCTGTTCAAACTTAAGCTAATATGCAGTATGTGTACGTTTGATGTGTCTTGATTGTGTTTGTGAGCTTCTCCTTAATCATGTGAGCATTCAGCTGTCCACACTGATCATGTGATACTCCAGAACAGCCTTCTTAGCTTGAACGTTATATAATTCAGCTGCTTCACATTTCTTCTGTCAGTCCACTGTAGAGAATGTACAGATTTATTATCATCACCGCAACCTCTGAAAGTAAAAGAGCTTCATTTCAGAATATGTTATGAGTTTTTTAGTCACAAGTGTAAATGTGTGAAAACAGAGCCTCTATTTACAGTCTTTACAGATATGTTATTAGAAAACACTTTTATTTTCATGTATCTTCTCATCTGTACTTTAGTTAGTTGTTTACATTGTGTGCTCCGATGAAGAGACACTATATAGCTGACATATACTGTTGTATAATTTCTTCTTCAATTAAGAAGAAGAAGGAGAAGAAGGAGAAGAAGAAGAAGAAGAAGAAGGAGAAGAAGAAGGAGAAGAAGAAGAAGAAGAAGGAGAAGAAGGAGAAGAAGGAGAAGAAGGAGAAGAAGGAGAAGGAGAAGAAGGAGAAGAAGGAGAAGAAGGAGATCTCTGTGTCTGGTTTAAATTAGCAGTAGCTAAGTTAAAGGTTATTTAAATGTATTATTTTCCTGAGTTCATAAGATTCATAACTAAAACCTTTTTATTCTTTCAATTCTAGATTTATAATCCAGTTTCTGCTTGTTTCACTTTTACAGGGGAGGAAAAGAGAAAGTCTGGTTTCCTGGTAAAAGATGGTGAAGCGAGGTTAACTCAGACTGGAGAGAGAGAGGGGGGGGGGGGGGGGGGGGGGGGGGGGGAAGAGAGAGAGAGGGGGGGGGGGGCGAGAGAGAGAGAGACAGAGAGAGGGCTGCAGATAGTGAGAGAGAGAGAGAGGGAGAGAGAGAGGGGGGGGGGGGAAGAGAGAGAGATTTCGCGGGTTCCACCTCAGGGGCAGAAAACAGGGAGTTGACTTTCTCACCTGGAAAATCAGCGATGGCTCCGAGCGACCAATCAGCTGCGACCTCTCAAGGAAGAGGGTCGTGAGGAGGAGGGGCCAAGAGAGAGCGAGGGAGAGAGAGAGAGAGAAGGAGAGAGAGAGAGAGAGAGAGAAGGAGAGAGCGAGGGAGAGAGAGAGAGAGAGAGAGAGAGAGAGACTCCGACCTCAGCTCTGACATTTTAAACCTTTAACTCGAACAGACCCTCGGACCCTCAGGAAACAGCGCCACCTACTCTCTTCTCTTCCTGCAGCCGTGGATGAGCAGCACGCGTGCGTCGTTATGTAAGTTTGACACTTTTCCTTCTTTCCCTCCTTCCTCCTCCTCCTCCTCCTTCCTCCTCCTCCTCCTCCTCCTCTCGTTCCCCGAGCAGCTGAAGTGAAACGTCTAGATTCGGGCTCGGTTCTGTCTCTGGGCTTCTTCCTCTCTCTCTGCACCGTGCGGCACTTGTGAGTGTGTGCACGTCGCGCGTGTCCATGCGCACGTCGTGTGCACGTGGACAGATGTTGAACCTGATGTGGCGACACTTTGACACAATGAACGGACTCAATGTAACAAACCGAGACAAGTTCAGAGTTTCACTTCGTCCCTGATGTTTCAGACAAAGTTTCAACTCGTGTCTTCTCCCGTTCTCCTGCGATCCCGTCCTCTGTAGTCTCGCGCTATCAGAGTCAGGAAGTGTGTGTGTGTGTGTGTGTGTGTGTGTGTGTGTGTGTGTGTGTGTGTGTGTGTGTGTGTGTGTGTGTGTGTGTGTGTGGACACAATCCAGGTGGATTAGTAATTCTGGCCTCCGGCAGATGAAGGGTGGAAAAATCCCATGTGGCCAAAAAAAATCATCAGAGATCTATGACCTGCTAAAATATGATTCTCATTCAAATGTGTCTGTGTCCTTCACGACCTTTTGTCTGTTTACATACAATCTCCAGGACACAGTGACTGTTCTGCTTATTATGACACTGAAACTTTTCATCACTAATGAAATGAATTGCATATAAATGTTGTTTCGCCCAAAGACGTGTTTAGTTCATGACTTCAGTTTTGCTCTGGATTGAATCTGCAGATAGTTTTTGATTCACATTGCAAACAAGTGGATTTGATAGAGCTGCAGATGTAGAGCGAGTGCACAGTGACTTTTATATTTCACACTTAAAAAGTTAAACAACTCTCAGGTCCTGATGATAATCATGCTATTTAAAAAATGAAAAATTTATATTGTTATATATATGATAATATTGTGTATAGAATGAAGGTTTTATTCCATTCTATAGATAACAACACAATAATATCGTTGTCATGAATTATTTTTCGTGATACTTTTGTCTTGTGACGCCTGAACTGAATCTGAGCTGTTTCAGTGTGGACCCCCCCACCATTAGTGTGGTGTTACACTTTGTCTTTGATCACGTCTGTGATCTGCAACTATAGCTTTAACACAATATTCAGTTAATCTGATACATAATCTATAACCTGTCACATTAACAGTATATTATTCTAAACTGTGGGTCTGAGTGGACGATGTTTGAGGCTCCAGAGTTCAGTCAGTACAACAAAGTAGACAATGTATGAAGCGAAGGATCAGAGCTGGAAGGGGCCATAAAGTACATGCCAGACGAGGAATGTGGCCCCAGAGAGAGACCCTGAGGAGCTGCCCCCCCCTCACACACACACTCACTGGAACAATCCCCTCTTGCAGTGCGGTCCCTAATCTCTCACCACCAGACACAACTTTGATGTGCAGCCCCCCCCCCCCCCTTGTCCTCTGTGTCCCCTCCGTGGGCCCCTCGGTCGCTGCCTTCCGTCCTTCCCCACCTCTACTTCACTCTCGCTTCCTTCTCTCTTGTTCTCGTCTCAGTGACATTTAGAACCAGATGGATTCTCACAGATTCATCACGAGTTTGACGCAGGAGCTCGTTGGTTAAGAGAGAAAAGACAAATGATGAACAGCCAGTGGTGGAGGCAGTAACCCAACACTTAACTGAAGTAAACAGATAATTAGACAAACAAGTCAAAGTACCACCTTCACTTTTCTCTTTGAGTTAAAGTGAGTGTAGCAGCAGCCTGTGAGTCTGTGGTGGCGTCTGCAGAATCCCTTTCAGGTGATGCTGCTGCAGGAGGCGGGGTCTAAAGTGGCCATCCCACTGTAGCAGCTTTCAGACATGAACTGGACTCTGCAGTGAGACACTCGGCAGTTTGTCTTCCTCCTCCTGAGCTCCTGTATAAAGTGTAGATCCAGGAGCAGTGTGAACAGCAGAGGATCCTCCACTGATTCACTGGGTGAGTGGGGGGGGGGGGGGGGGGGGAGCTTCTAACACGGGACACAAACATGAAGAAACTAAAACAAACCTCTCTGGTGAAGAAGTGCTGACACACGATGAAGACACAGACGAAGATGTGAAGAGAGTTCGTGGTGATCAGAGCTGAAGGTGTCAGGTGATGTCAACATGATCACATGACCTCTGCAGGTCACACGTCACTTCCTGTCTCTGTCTGCTGCACCCGGCTGCCCCCCCCCCTCTCACCTGAACCAGGAGGAGGATCTGATGCTGTGTTGTTCAGCTGTGAAACTCTAACTCTGGAGAAGCTCTGGAGACGACTCTCTGGATTTGACCTGCTGGTCTGAAACCAGCTCGATTGGATCAATTCTCCTCTCGTTTATTTACTTCCCTTAACATTGAGTTTGAGATGAAATGGTGTAAAAATGTTGCATCACTATTATAGTGAATCAAATTATCACGATAATCAGTATAATCGTGGTATTTTTTAAATGTGCTGTAAATGTTCCAAACTTACTGATTCACAAACTAAAGTAAATTCCCCAAGTTTTATATTGACATAATATATATTATCCAAAAAATATTTGCTTGACAACTTGTGACGTTAGGTGCAGGTCCAAGTGGACGTCTTCGTCTTCTACGTGTCCGGCTCCTCCTCTTCTTCATCCTGAGATCTTTGAGTTCTTCCAGTTTCACGTCCGTCACGTGTAGGGTTGCAAAATTCCGGGAATATTCAAAGTTAGAAACTTTCCATGGGAATAAACTGGAAATTGTGGGTAATTTATACTAACTGTATTTACCTTGTCATACAGACATAAATATAAACATTTTGTTTTGTCATAAGCAGACATGCATGCAAACATTTCAAATACAAATTTTAAAAATTAAATTTTTTACTTAATCCATTTGTGAGTAGAACTTTAATGGATTCTTTCATTGAACAACAAAAAACATGAATGTTGAATAAAATAAATGTATTCCCTATGACCCCCCCCCCAAAAAAGTCCCATTCTAAATGTAAAATGAAAGCATTTAGCCGAGCTTCTCAAGCCTCTGGTTTTAGCGTTTTTCCTCAGAATCCTTTCAGGACTCTTTCTTCCTGGAGCTCATCAACGTCCACTTCCTCGACATCTGACTCGTCTTCGGTGTCACTGTCCAACCTTGTAGAGGATGGCTCTGTGTCAGGCTCAAAGAGCCTTAGGTTTGCCCGGATGGCCACCAGTTTTTCTACCCTTGCATTGGTGAGCCTGTTGCGAGCCTTTGTGTGCGTGTGCCCAAACAGTGAGCAGCTGCGCTCAGAGGCGGCTGATGTTGGTGGGATTTGGAGGATGATGAAGGCTACAGGTGCAAGGGCCTCAGATCCACAAAGTCCCTTCCACCAGGTGGATGCAGATATGTGCTGGCATGACTGCCATATCCCACCCCCTTCCCAAAGGCCTTGCTTGGTACGGTACTTTGCCAGACTGCCGGGAACTATCTGTGCATGTGATGGAGGAATGCACAGTGCAGGGTTGAAATTCAACGTGCAGCGTGTGCTGCATTCCATACATCTTTAAAATAGAGTTTTGAATGACGTTTTTATTGCTCAGCGTTTAATTTGCGGTAAAACATTTTTTTTTTTTTCAAAATTCCCGAATCCACCTCATCAACACGTCCACTCGCTCTCTGGGAAGCTTCCACACATTGTCCTGCTGTCTCCTCACATGGACTCACTCTGACATGTTACACACATTTTACCACGAGGCTGCAGGAGAAGATCCAGAACATGTCCAGAGACACTGACTCAGACATCTGTTACCTGTTACATACAGAACACGTCAGGAGCACGTCAGGAGCACGTCAGGAACACGTCAGGAGCACGTCAGGAACACGTCAGGAACACGTCAGGGGCACGTCAGGGGCACGTCAGGAGCACGTCAGGAACACGTCAGGAACACGTCAGGGGCACGTCAGGGGCACGTCAGGAGCACGTCAGGAGCACGTCAGGAACACGTCAGGAGCACGTCAGGAACACGTCAGGAGCACGTCAGGAGCACGTCAGGAACACGTCAGGAGCACGTCAGGAACACGTCAGGAGCACGTCAGGGGCACGTCAGGAGCACGTCAGGAACACGTCAGGAGCACGTCAGGAACACGTCAGGAGCACGTCAGGAGCACGTCAGGAACACGTCAGGAGCACGTCAGGAGCACGTCAGGAGCACGTCAGGAACACGTCAGGAGCACGTCAGGAGCACGTCAGGAGCACGTCAGGAGCACGTCAGGAACACGTCAGGAGCACGTCAGGAGCACGTCAGGAGCACGTCAGGAACACGTCAGGAGCACGTCAGGAACACGTCAGGAGCACGTCAGGAGCACGTCAGGAGCACGTCAGGAACACGTCAGGAGCACGTCAGGAACACGTCAGGAGCACATCAGGAGCACGTCAGGAGCACGTCAGGACTTCAGTGCAGGTCTGAAAGCAGCTAAGCTTTAGCTAAAGCTAACAGAACTCAGTCGGTATCTGCACCGTGGCTGGTGAACGTAGTTTTATTGCCAGTGTTTTGTGCTTTGCAGGGAAACTCACAGGAGTTTTTTCTGTCCTGACCAAGTTTAGCTCTTAAAGAAGATTCTGTGCACATGATCTCATGTTTTCTTTTGGCTGAAGTGAATCATGTTAGCGCCTGAATGTTGGAGCAGTGCTTTGTGCACCACGTCTCACTGTGTGGTCGCAGCACCAGTGGATGTCGTTACAGGCCAGTGTTGAAAGCAGCAACTAAGGA
>NC_047157.1:27879206-27881706 GCF_009819705.1 Hippoglossus hippoglossus
AAAGTTTTGGAGAATTGACCTTTTCCCACTTTTCAGAAACGGATGAAAGCCTCAGGTTTCGTCAAACAGCGACTTGAGTAGCGCCCGACGCTGGCGTCCAAACGTCTGAGCTGGATGATGTTGTGTTTGTTGTTTAGTCAAAGGCCACAGAGAAGAAGTAAAGAAACCTTCAGTGTTTAAGTCTCATATCAGTTACCTACTGTGAAACACAAATTAATGATTAGACACATTTTTACACATTAGCACTGATGTGAGTCGGCCCCTCTTCTGCAGACTCTGAGCTCTCGTCTCTGGTGAAGCGTCACAGCATCGCAGCGTCTCAGACAAATAACCAGAGGCACACATTTAAAACAAATCACAGGAGCATTTATGGCATCGAACCCCCGGGTGACGAGTAGCTGCTCGGCACAGACCAGTGTTTCTAATCATTTAGGCCTCGCTAATATGTTTTGACAGCCCAGTCAGACGCCGCAGGGCCACACGGATGCTCACTGTGGAATGTGTGTGTGTGTGACGTAGGCCGGTGAGAACTGCACAGTGCAAGGCTTTGTCACAGACAGACACACACACACACACACACACACACACACACACACACACACACACACACACACACACACACACACACACAGACAGTCACAGAATGAGCTGGACGTGTTTTGAACTCTTTGTGATGTAACCCTTCGGTTGAGCTTCGGGCTGAAACCAGCACAATTAGCTCCGTCCTCCTCAGTAGGTTGTAAAAACGTGCTAAGAAGTCATGATTGACAGCTGAGACTGACTGGTGATTGGTCGAGTGTGTGTGTATCAGTGGGACCTCGATTCTGCAGCTCCGCCCCTGGACGATGGCAGCGCTCGTATCCAGGATATTGTGTCCATCTTTACAGTCTATGGTACTAAAAGCAAACTTTAAAACTAAGTTACTAGTTAAATAACGTAGATATTATCGAGTAAAATGAAATTCATACGTGTCAGAGTCCGAATCTGATCCTGAATATGAGGGAGGACAAAAGAAACTGCAGCAACAAGTCCTGAGGAAGGAAGGAAGGAAGGAAGGAAGGAAGGAAGGAAGGGAGGAAGGAAGGGAGGGAGGGAGGGAAGGAAGGAAGGAAGGAAGGAAGGAAGGAAGGAGGGAGGGAGGGAGGGAAGGAAGGAAGGAAGGAAGGAAGGAGGGAGGGAGGGAGGGAAGGAAGGAAGGAAGGAGGGAAGGAAGGAAGGAAGAGTCCAAATACGAGCGTGTGAGCTGTTTGTGACGAACTTTCGAATGAGCAGGTTTTAGTTTGCAGGAGAGTCTGATCAGGTAAATGAGCTGAAAAGGGGAAATGATGTCAGTGGACGATTTAATAAAATAAATAAAAATGTTAGATGAGGGAGATTGTTTCTGTTCAACAGTGCAAAAGGAAAATTAATTTCAGTTCCTGGTTAAATAAAATAAACCTAATGCAATTTTATTATTATTCATATTGCACGAGAGTTTCCCTCTGGATCTTCAGTGTCCTGGTTTTTGGACAGTGAAACATGACAGAAACATCTGATCAGCAAGTGTTAAAGATAAAATCATTAAAAAGTATGTTACTGTTGCTCATTGAGCATGCGGCTGTGCCACAAATCACCTCCATCGTACACTTTTATTGAGACGTGGAGATTTATAGGGCTCTAAAAGGAGGAGGTAACATGAGGCCACGGGAGATTGTGTGTCTTTGTGTGGGTCTGTTTGGGACGAGGCCGAGTTGGGGCTCGAATACCTGAGGTTCATTCTTTACACACACACACACACACACACACACCTGGCGTTAGCACACATGTCGGGGGAGCTGTTACTAGTGCAGCGCTCGTAAGTACGGCAGTTCACACCTGGCGTGAGAATACGTCTCCACACGTGTCTTCAGAGGACGCTCTCGTCTCTTGTACCTGGGATTACTTGTGTGTTTCCTACTAAATATCATCTATCATCCTTAAAACAGTGTCCACACTCGACAGAGGGTGTAAATATAAGTTTGTTACACTGCACGACACGCACACTTCACACAGCTCTGCTCAGTGTGGACGGACAGATTACTTTTCTGGATCAACAGCTTCTTCATCAACCACCATCGCTCCTCAGTCCGAACATTTAAATGTCTCTGCACCTCGTCTGTGTGTCTTCCAGCGGTTTGTACTGACACGTAGTCACTCAGCCGTCGTGTGTGTGTGTGTGTGTGTGTGTGTGTGTGTGTGTGTGTGTGTGTGTGTGTGTGTGTGTGTGTGTGTGTGTGTGTGTGTGTGTGTGTGTGTGTGTGTGTGTGTGTGTGTGTGTGTGTGTGTGTGTGTGTGTGTGTGGTCAGTCAGACTCCCTGTCACAAAGTGTGACTGGAGTCATTGTGCAGTGAGTGAATGTGTTGACGACACTTGAACGGTGCGAAGCTGCAAACTGAACTCTGTGATTTCCACAGCTCCCTCTCCGGTCACGTTCTTTCTCGTGCACGCTCCACCCGGACGCCGTCCCTCGCCCATACCAACA
>NC_047157.1:27886706-27991706 GCF_009819705.1 Hippoglossus hippoglossus
CGACACCACAGACTCATTAATGAGGGAGCAGATCCGAACCCTGAGACCGAGATCTGGTTCAGATCGACTGAGGCACAAACTTTTTGTGATATAGAAAAAGTCACAGGCCTCTCTCAGAATGTTTCCTCCTCTGAGTCACGTGTCTGGACTGATTCTGTGTCGGTGAACCGAGGAACCTCTCGGCACAGGAACCCCCCCCCCACAGAGGTTAAATACCTGAAACCTCCCATTAGTCACTTAGAGGTGAAGAAGCTTGTTTCAAGAAACAAGCGAGTCCAGTTGTACAACTTCTAACTGACAATCTTAGAGCTGAGGAACATTCCCCTTCTTCTCACAGGTAGAATCTGAGAACGTTGTGTTTGTGGTCGACAGAAAAGGATTCAAGGAGAGAGAGAGTATTTGATAATAAAAAAAGGGGAAGTTGAGGTTTGGCAGCGATTGAATGAGGGAGGAGGGTAACTCCCTTCACACAACCTCCCCCACCTGGCCTTGTGTTCGTACACACACACACACACACACACACACACACACACACACACACACACACAGCGGCTGTGTTTGCTCGGTATCAATCGTTTCTTTCAGGTCCTGACGAGCACCAGTACAGACGGCAGCGTGCGGCGTCCTCGGCGTTCCGAGGCCTCGTGGCGTCTCTGAAGGAACTGAGCGACCACCTGGCTCATTTGTCAGCGAGCTGCTCAGACACCAGCACACGTGAACGCTCCGAACAAAGAGGAGGTTTTACTAGTTTCTTTAGAGCGTCTGCAAACCAAACAGCTGGAGCACAAACTGCACAAACACAGGAAACACTGTGGAGTTTCTTTCAAAATGTCTCCTCACCTTTTTTCTTTCTCATTCTATCCCACGGTTATAAGAGACAGAAACCGGTTTGTTTCTCTGACTAACTTTTCTTTTGTTCTTTGCTTTTCTGCCAACACACGAGAAGTTGTGTGCATTTACAAACAACACGGTTTTCTTTATTTTCTTTCTGACTCAAGCTGGTGTCAGTGCTCTTCAGAGTTTGAACAACACAGATAATATTTCAGATTTCTGTCAGCGTTCCAAACGCTTTCATTCTTCTCCTCTCACCAAGAGCCAAGAAGATATTTCTGCCAAAGCATCACTGGACCTGCAGTGTTTTCTTAAAATGTCGAATCGATAACTCGACTCTGAAATCTGTTGTTTTCCACAGAACGTCACACAAACACATTCATGTAAATCCTGAACAGAAAACTCTCCAACAGAGCGCGTGCTCCGAGCACCTGGACCAAACAAATCAAATAGATAAGCATCGGATTTTGAGTCGGATCATGTTTTCACAAGCGACGTCTCGCTGAACCTCGGTCATCAACCTCATGTCAGCATCTCACTGCGGTTGTGGTTTTCTTTGTGTGATTGTGTAACGTCTCGGCCACCGGACGGTTCTCTACCTCCGTCTTTACGTCAAAAAGAATGAGATCGTGTCTGTTGGTAAAGTTTCGAAGGGGAACACTGACTCTTCCACGTCTGTGTTCTCGCAGGACAACAAGGGCTTTGGCATCGGCGAGCTGGTGTGGGGGAAGATTAAGGGATTCTCCTGGTGGCCCGGCATCGTGGTGACGTGGCGCGCTACCGGCAAGAGGCAGGCCAGCCACGGCATGAGGTGGCTGCAGTGGTTTGGAGACGGCAAATTCTCCGAGGTGAGGAGGGAAAGACAGAACACACAGACTGAAGGAGGGAGGGACATTGGACGATATCTGTTTGATGCTGTGTCTTCGTCCCCCAGGTTTCTGCAGACAAACTGGACTCCATCATCGCCTTCCCCAAGTTCTTCAGCCAGGCGTCCTACACCAAGCTGGCCTCGTACCGCCGGGCCGTGTTCCAGGCCCTGGAGGTGAGTTTCAGGAAACACATCCGCTCTGTGGGATAAAACTCCCAGACCCGCGGGTTTCAGACGATTATCCAGAAACGTGTGATTCCTCCTGTTAACGTGTGATCACACAAACTGATGATAAAAGACATAAAGTCCTCTGGACTCTGACGCTGCTGTCGAGCAGAAACTGATCCTTTAGTCTCTTAGTGAACCAGTGGTAACAAGTTTTATTAGAAGTATTGTTATTAGATTTTTTTAATATGAGTATAAACAGTGTTTCTCAATTTAGTCTTCTGAGTAGGGCTCTTTCTTTTTCTGTCTCTTTGACTCTTTTCCGTCTTTCATTGTATAAACACATAAAGATGATTTATGTTATTAGTAGGCCTGTCCACCCTCACACACACACACATTATAAATTCCTATCCCGGAGCTGGGATGTTTGAGGTTGGGTTATTCTTGGCTGTGGCTGTCTGCCTCTTCCACAACAACACACTGTACCTGCAGAGAGGATCCAGGATTCAGTCCAACACACGAGTCTGCTGGAAAAACATGAAATCAGAACGAGGGACAAACTTGTAGGAGCCGAGTTAGATGAAGACAATTGATTTAAACACAGAGAGAGGATGAAACGAGACGCTGGGGTCAGACAGAGGAGGACGTTTCAACACTCTGTCCTCTTCATGGTGTTCTCTCTCTCTCTCCCTGTGGCTACTGTGTTCTGTCTCCCTCGTTCGCCCTGTCGACCTCCTGTCATCGCGAGGCCTCGACTGTCCCTCCCCCTTCGCCTGCCTCTGACCTCTGACCTCTGAGCTTCAGAGAAGCAGGACGAGGTTCAAACATGTAAAACTTTCCTCTCCTCTGTCTGTTGAACATGTGTCTCTCAGATGGCCAGTATTCGGGCGGAGAAGACGTTTCCTCCCTGTGAGTCTGACGGTCCAGAGGACCAGGTCAAACCCATGCTGGACTGGGCCAACGGCGGCTTCCTGCCCAAAGGAGAGGAGGGACTCAAACCTACGCAAGGCGCCAGTGAGCAAAGCACAGCAGCAGAACGCCAGCTGCAGATTTGTGCCTCGTCTTAGTTTGACCTCATGTTTCCAGGGAATCGTTTTAAGTTGATGTGTTTGTGCGCCCCCTGCAGACAGTAACCCTCTGGATCACCAGGTGCTGGATGTCTCTCTGCCGGAGTACTTCCCCAGCGCCAAGCGGCCCCGAGTCAGCCTCTGTAAGAACAAGGCTGCCCCCGAGGAGTCGTTCTGCAGAGGTAGAACTTACTCCACATGTTGGAATCTGGAAATATAAAGTTAACTGTTTAATTCTCTTCTTTTCTATAAAGGTTTGTTTTTCCCTGTCGTCCGTCCGTCCGTCCCATTCTCGTGGACGTAGCGTCTACATGCTGCTACAGATTCACATGTTTTCAGCACATTGACCCGGATGTGCTGCTCGAATATCGTCTTTCGAAGTTGACATCTCAGTCTGTGTCTTCTCCGTGGGCGGCTCCGCTTTCTTATCCACAGATATTTGTATTCTTGAAATTTGTTTTACTTTTGCATCCGTCATGTGTTAGAAACGTCATCAAGCCGCCCACTCGCTGCTGTGAATCCTCCGTAGGATCTCCTGCTGTATTCTCACATGTGCTCATGCTGACTATCCAGAGTTTGACTCGGGGGGGGGGGGGGGGGCAGAATGAAGAATGTCTCAGATGTTAGTGTCCTCACTCGCAGCCCCTCTGGATAATATCAGTAGAATATCCTGAGCTCAGGTCTGAAAACAGCAGTCGGGTCTAAAATGATTCAGTTTGTTTTGTGAGTTTCTGTTTGTTTCACGTGCTTTCCCGTAGTGGAGGTTTGGCTGCACGTAGAGAAACAGTTCTTGTTAACACTGCATCTTCTTTTCTCTCAGAACAAATGGTGAATGAAGTTCTGAAGAATAATTGTAGTATTGAAGGTAAAGACTTTTCTCTCTAATTTGCAATTGATCCAATGTTGTGTGGTTTGTTTGTTGTTGACCGATGTGTGTGTCCACAGAGTTCTGTCTCTCCTGTGGAAAGAGGAGAGCTGCAACTTTCCACCCCCTGTTTGAAGGAGGCCTGTGCCAAACATGCAAGGTAGAGAAAAGATGTTTGAATGGAACGAGGTGCAGAAGAATCTCAACCTGTATCTGAGCACATCTCTGGGTTTCATCTCATCAGAGGGTTTCACTGAGTGTATGTTCTGTGTGTGTGTTTAGGATGTGTACCTGGAGATGTCCTACATGTACGATGACGATGGCTACCAGTCGTACTGCACCGTCTGCTGCGGAGGTCGAGAGGTTCTGCTCTGCGGCAACGCCAACTGCTGCAGGTCAGACGACGCACAAGCTCCCAACGAGTGAACACGACACACCCTCGCTACCAACGTGTGTGTGTGTGTGTGTGTGTGTGTGTGTGTGTGTGTGTGTGTGTGTGTGTGTGTGTGTGTGTGTGTGTGTGTGTGTGTGTGTGTGTGTGTGTGTGTGTGTGTGTGTGTGTGTGTGTGTGTGTGTGTGTGTGTGTGTGTGTGTGTGTGTGTGTGTGTGTGCGCCTCCTCACCTCCTCTTCTCCTCCGCCCTCGTCCAGGTGTTTCTGCGTCGACTGCCTGGACATCCTGGTCAGTCCCGGAGCATCTAACAGCGCCCGCTACCTGGACCCCTGGAGATGCTACATGTGTCAGCCGCCGCTGCAGTACGGCAGCCTGAGGCGACGGGACGACTGGAGCCTCAAGCTGCAGGAGTTCTTTGCCAACGACAACGGACAGGAGTTTGTAAGTCACCACATTACAGACGCTCGTATCAGCCTCCTCCAGATCCATGAATCATTCTGAGAAACTGGTGAAAACGTCAAATGTTCCCTCTCACAATGTTAAAGAAGGTGATGGAAAACTCCTGGATCTGCTTTGTCCTGATTCTTCTACTTCTGTATCTTCTAGGAGCAACCAAAGAATTACCCAGCAGTCCCTGCAGAGCAGAGACGACCAATCAGAGTTCTCTCCCTGTTCGACGGCATCGCCACTGGTGAGCATGAGCGCACGTCAGGAATGTGTATTAGTGAGGTGCAGCAGAGCATCATGGGAGGTTTCTGTTGGCAGGATACCTGGTTCTGAGGGATCTGGGTTTTAAGGTGGACCAGTACGTGGCGTCAGAGGTGTGCGAGGACTCCATCTCAGTGGGCGTGGTCAGACATGAAGGAAAGATCCAGTACGTCCACGATGTGAGGAACATCTCCAAGAAAGATGTAAGAGTTACATGTCACTCAGTTTCCTCCTGGTTGCTGTTTGTCTTCTGAAGATATTTTATATTATTTTCATATCATATTTCATCGATGGGCAAAAGGATCAATCAGTTAGAAAAATACTTAAGATTAATCAGCTGTTATTAGCTGTTCTCTGAAAGCTTCTTCTTCTTACTACATGAAGTCTGTTCTGCATTCAATGTGATGTCCGACTCTTCTGGAGAATTCAGCTGCAGACAGAGTTTCATTCTTAGAGATGTCCTTTAGTTCTTCATCATCCAGTAGCTGTAACTCAGTCTAACACTAGGTGGTGCTGTTGTCTCCCAGATTCTCGAGTGGGGTCCGTTTGACCTGGTGATCGGAGGAAGTCCCTGCAACGACCTGTCCATCGTCAATCCTGCCAGGAAAGGCCTCTACGGTGGGTTCCTGCCCGGGGGAATTACACCATCCTGGGTGTTCGCCTTCATTTTCATATTCTAATGATGTTTTAGGAAATAACTGCTCATTTAACGACACTAATGTTGTGTTAAGGTTTTAAAAGGTGGCTTAAGGTTATTGGAAATTCCAGTCATTCATATATTATAGTTCCCAGTTCAGTGTCGTGTGCAAATCCATTCTAGAGACAAGTGAGACACGGACGGACATTTCTGGAATTATCAGTTAGATGAGAATATGTGAATATTTTTTTCACAAATCTCCAAACTGCTTATGAGAATAGTACGTACTTAGTTTTTCTACGGTAAAATGAATAAACTTGTATATACTGATGTTGGAAATGTCCTTGGCGTTGTCGTGTGGTTCCAGAGGGAACAGGGAGGTTGTTCTTTGAGTTCTACCGTCTGCTGAGCGAAGCCAAGCCCAAGGAAGGAGAGGACCGCCCCTTCTTCTGGATGTTTGAGAACGTGGTCGCCATGGGCGTCAACGACAAGAGGGACATCTCCCGGTTCCTGGAGGTGAGTCACTGATACTGTTGAGTTGAAATGGGCCAGATGTCAAACACTACGGGGGGGGGGGGGGGGGCCAGCTCACTAAACCGAGTCCGTCACCTTATTGGTCGTGTGGCCGACTTTTCCAATTGGCTGTTGCTTTGTCAATTTCTTTTTGGTGCAGACAATTTCATTTGTCAACACTACACCTGGCATTTTATTGAAATGTGCAAAACAAAACAATTTAAAAGCAGAAGAAAGAATCAGATAGCAGAGGTTTTATGAAATCTGAGCACAAGCGCGGTTTGAGCACAAGCGGAGGCTGTCTGAGTTTTCAGTGAAGTCACAGATCTGAATGTGAAATCCAGACGTTCTGCTGAAAGAGAGAGAAACCTGAGGATTAGCTCTAAGCTTAGTCTTCCCGTTGATTTCTTAAACTTTGTCTTCTGATACATGAATGAAGAGAAAAGATTAAGAGAATAAACATTGAACATTGCAGCTCTAAATTTATACCATTTGGTTCCTTGTGAGGAAACCCCCAGCAGGTGGCAGAAG
This sequence comes from Hippoglossus hippoglossus, assembly GCF_009819705.1. NCBI lineage: Eukaryota > Metazoa > Chordata > Actinopteri > Pleuronectiformes > Pleuronectidae > Hippoglossus > Hippoglossus hippoglossus. The sequence continues at coordinate 27,893,284 of NC_047157.1, forward strand.
ACGGTTTAAGGAGCTGTGATGTTACGCGGTGGGGAGTTGTTGTGTAGTGATTCCCCTCTGGGCTCTTACTTTGCAGTGTAACCCTGTGATGATACGCGGTGGGGAGTTGTTGTGTAGTGATTCCCCTCTGGGCTCTTACTTTGCAGTGTAACCCTGTGATGTTACGCGGTGGGGAGTTGATGTGTAGTGATTCCCCTCTGGGCTCTTACTTTGCAGTGTAACCCTGTGATGTTACGCGGTGGGGAGTTGTTGTGTAGTGATTCCCCTCTGGGCTCTTACTTTGCAGTGTAACCCTGTGATGTTACGCGGTGGGGAGTTGATGTGTAGTGATTCCCTCTGGGCTCTTACTTTGCAGTGTAACCCTGTGATGTTACACAGTGGGGAGTTGATGTGTAGTGATTCCCTCTGGGCTCTTACTTTGCAGTGTAACCCTGTGATGTTACGCGGTGGGGAGTTGTTGTGTAGTGATTCCCCTCTGGGCTCTTACTTTGCAGTGTAACCCTGTGATGTTACGCGGTGGGGAGTTGATGTGTAGTGATTCCCTCTGGGCTCTTACTTTGCAGTGTAACCCTGTGATGTTACGCGGTGGGGAGTTGTTGTGTAGTGATTCCCCTCTGGGCTCTTACTTTGCAGTGTAACCCTGTGATGTTACGCGGTGGGGAGTTGATGTGTAGTGATTCCCTCTGGGCTCTTACTTTGCAGTGTAACCCTGTGATGTTACGCGGTGGGGAGTTGATGTGTAGTGATTCCCTCTGGGCTCTTACTTTGCAGTGTAACCCTGTGATGTTACGCAGTGGGGAGTTGTTGTGTAGTGATTCCCCTCTGGGCTCTTACTTTGCAGTGTAACCCTGTGATGTTACGCGGTGGGGAGTTGTTGTGTAGTGATTCCCCTCTGGGCTCTTACTTTGCAGTGTAACCCTGTGATGTTACGCAGTGGGGAGTTGATGTGTAGTGATTCCCTCTGGGCTCTTACTTTGCAGTGTAACCCTGTGATGTTACGCGGTGGGGAGTTGATGTGTAGTGATTCCCTCTGGGCTCTTACTTTGCAGTGTAACCCTGTGATGTTACGCAGTGGGGAGTTGATGTGTAGTGATTTCCCTCTGGGCTCTTACTTTGCAGTGTAACCCTGTGATGTTACGCGGTGGGGAGTTGATGTGTAGTGATTCCCTCTGGGCTCTTACTTTGCAGTGTAACCCTGTGATGTTACGCGGTGGGGAGTTGATGTGTAGTGATTCCCTCTGGGCTCTTACTTTGCAGTGTAACCCTGTGATGTTACGCGGTGGGGAGTTGATGTGTAGTGATTCCCTCTGGGCTCTTACTTTGCAGTGTAACCCTGTGATGATACGCAGTGGGGAGTTGATGTGTAGTGATTCCCTCTGGGCTCTTACTTTGCAGTGTAACCCTGTGATGTTACGCGGTGGGGAGTTGTTGTGTAGTGATTCCCCTCTGGGCTCTTACTTTGCAGTGTAACCCTGTGATGTTACGCGGTGGGGAGTTGATGTGTAGTGATTCCCTCTGGGCTCTTACTTTGCAGTGTAACCCTGTGATGTTACGCGGTGGGGAGTTGTTGTGTAGTGATTCCCTCTGGGCTCTTACTTTGCAGTGTAACCCTGTGATGTTACGCGGTGGGGAGTTGATGTGTAGTGATTCCCTCTGGGCTCTTACTTTGCAGTGTAACCCTGTGATGTTACGCGGTGGGGAGTTGATGTGTAGTGATTCCCTCTGGGCTCTTACTTTGCAGTGTAACCCTGTGATGTTACGCGGTGGGGAGTTGATGTGTAGTGATTCCCTCTGGGCTCTTACTTTGCAGTGTAACCCTGTGATGATTGATGCGATCGATGTTTCTGCTGCTCACCGTGCTCGATACTTCTGGGGAAACTTGCCAGGCATGAACAGGTCAGTAAACTCTTCACATCACAAACATCTGAGTCCCAAGACGAGTTGAGAAAAGCAGACGCAGCAACTCTCATGACCTATACTGGAGCCAGCCACCAGGGGGCGACCACGGCGCTTTGGCCTCACTTTTAAGAGCTGAAGTTGCTCGACTTAGTTTAAACCCTGGAGGAGACGCAGCTGGAGCTTCAGGCTCTTCTCTGCACCACAGACTGACTTCATAAGGGTGACGTGTGCTGACATGTGGTTTCAGGCCTCTGTGTGCGTCGGGGATGGACAAGCTGGAGCTGCAGGACTGTCTGGATCACGGCCGAGTGGCAAAGGTCAGATATGTGCACGATACACAACCAGCTGCTCTCACAGTGGTGGACTTTGGGTGAAAGTGTGTTTGTGGTCTCACAGTTTGGAAAAGTTCGAACCATCACCACTCGTTCCAACTCCATCAAACAGGGGAAAGACCAGCACTTCCCCGTCCTGATGAATGGGAAGGAGGACATCCTGTGGTGCACGGAGCTGGAGAGGTGAGCAGAACACACACGGCCACATGTTCTCAGCTCACTCAGCTGGATGATCTTCAGAATGATCGGGCCGATGACATTCCTATTCTATATTTAGTCTCGTCTTTTCTTCGTCTTCGTCTTCTACGTGTACGGCTCCTCTTCTTCATCCTGAGATGTTTGTGTTCTTCCAGTTTCACGTCCGTCTCGTGTTAGAAACCTCATCAACACGTCCACTCGCTCACTGGGAAGCTTCCACACATTGTCCTGCTGTCTCCTCACATGGACTCACTCTGACATGTTACACACATGTTACCAGGAGAAGATCCAGAGACACTGACTCAGACATTTGTTCTCACACACAGAACCTCTGGATCTCAGTGAAGGTCTGACCGCAGCATGATGGTAACGCTCTTCTTCTTCCCCTGCAGGATCTTCGGTTTCCCTGTTCACTACACAGACGTGTCCAACATGGGTCGCGGTGCCCGACAGAAGCTCCTGGGCCGGTCCTGGAGCGTCCCTGTCATCAGGCATCTGTTCGCACCGCTCAAAGATTACTACGCCTGTGAATAAACACCAGCCGTCTCCAGGAAACAGAGGCCACCTGTGATCACAGTGTGATACCGGCTTTCAGAAACATCCTCCTGTAAGGAACAGCAGATTTAAACTCACTCTGTCAGCCTCTGAGTCGGGAGGGTTCTCAGAGTCGCTGGGAGAATAGTGACAGCAGCTGTTATAATGCACTGTAGCCTTAAACACACACTAACACACAAACAGAAGAGGGGAGCCCCTTGGCTGTGGCTTGTCACCATATCCAGTGGGGGGGCTCAAAGGTCAAAGTGCAGCCGTCATTATCGTCTGCGATGGAGGTCGGAAAGGAGCGTCGTGTCTGGGGGGGGTAAAAAGGGAAAGGACGACGCTCACTCCTTCCTTTCGTTAAGGAAACGAGGACTGCACAGTGATTTAATTAGATTTCTTTAGAGGCATTGTTTTTAAGTTGTCAACACTTCTTAGTTGTAGGAAAATAGAAAACAATTTAACACAACTTTTAACGTGGCTCCATATCACAAAGTTTTATCAACACAACTTTTAAAGTGGCTCCATATCACAAAGTTTTATCAACACAACTTTTAAAGTGGCTCCATATCACAAAGTTTTATCAACACAACTTTTAAAGTGGCTCCATATCACAAAGTTTTATCAACACAACTTTTAATCCGACTTGAACCAAAGTTATTGGACGTCTTTGAACGTCTCCTGCTGTTTCACTAGTCTCAGCATTATTAACACTATTTTAAATATGATCCGGCAGTTTCACCAAAACTACATATCCCATAAGTCTTAGCCACAGAAATACTGTGAAAGAGGAAAAACAACTTTTATTAAAGGTTTTATGAACATGTTTTTGTATAGATGGTGTGAAACTTTGAGTTGTCACGGCGACGTCTCCCTGAGAGCGACACACAAATACTTGAAACAAAGCCAACGCAAAAACAGATGTGGAGGAGGGTTTTGTCAACCGTTTATCAACCGTTGCAAACAGCTGAGAAACTAAGAGCGGTTATGTTTATTCGACTGTAGATGTTTGATTATTGTTTTATTGATAAAAGTAGCTTCAGTTCACTGTGATCGCTGGATGCCAGCGTCTCCTCGCGTGGGGAAGAAATGAGTCCGTCACTTTAGTTAAAACCTTTTACAGGAAATCAAAAGACAAATAAGATGGACACAATATTTTTGTTAACTAGCACTGACTACTTTTTTCTTTTATAGAAGTTTCTCAGTTTCAAAAAGACTCTAAAGATTTAGAGGACTGCCATGAAAATCATTTAGAAGATGCTTTACTGAGGTCTGTGGTGCACATGCTTCTGAATACGGTATGTTTAAATCATGCCACGTAATTATCACCCTCATCCGTTTCCAGAAGAAACACCAAACCCTTTTATTATCTACTAAGGATCCAGGATCAGTTTGTGTTGCGTTGACTGGTGCATGTTGCTCAGGCTGAACGCTTCAGCTTCAGGGTGTTGACCAGAAACCTACTGTGACCTCACTCACTGAAACGTGGCGTCTACCTTTCAAATATTGAGGTTGTTTTGAAAACTGGAAGATTTTTTTCTATTGTCACCAAATTAAAGTAAACGGGCATTACCTCAGACACAGGGGACATCTGTGCATCACTCGTCCTAGTGTCTCTGTTCTGTGAATACATGTTCTGCTCCCTTATGACCTGTATGTATATAGAACTATGTTTAGCTTGTTATCACTGGAACGGTTTTTTACATCGTGTTTTGTTTACTGTATCATAGAAAGGTTTACAAGTTTGACCAAGAACTAGTTATTTAGTTTTTTCTTTTACAAAAAAAATGCACAAGTTTTTGCAAATAACTGTTTTGCTGTTTGAGTGGCGTCTGACTCCTCTGGTGCTCAGAGCCACAGGAACCTTTTTACTTTCAAGTCTGATTTTACAGTTGTTAAAAACTAAAAGAAACTGTTTACATGCTTCGTTAACACTGATGATTCTGTTGAATGTTTAATGAAACCAGTATACAATAGTTTTTCTCTTTTGTAACTGTGCTCTTTTAAGACTTTATGTATATTAGGAAGATAGTTTATATTAACACCGTACAAAGCTTGCTTGAAATTTCTTATATTCTAACACGACATAGAACATTAATCACTAGCTGTTTGTTATTTAGATGTAAACCATTTGCGTGTGTAATTGCCTTCTGAGAACAGTTTCTACTTTTTTCTCTTTAGCTGTTTTGTGCTTTATCTTTTATCAGAATCACATCGGAGGATTGTGTTTGTTTTTAGTTTTGTTATTTTACTTTTTATGAATCTAAAGTGCAAAAGCATTTGAAAAGATCGGATTCTGTTATTTTTATACTTAAGGGAAAACCCTTGTTATTTTTTTACATTTGTGTAATTCCTATAGCAACATGTATATAATTCTACTCAATAAAAAACAGCTTGCTGTTAAAATCCACTGACTCGTGTCCTGTTTGAGATCTGATCCACCGGTGAGCGTCTGAAGATCCTCCCAGGGGTCAAAGGTCAAGAGTGGAACCAATTACTTTCATTATTGGCTTATTCCATGTCGCAATTAGATATAGAGATACTTTATCGATCCTAAGGGGAAACCCTAACCCCCTAACCCTATCGATCCTAAGGGGAAACCCTAACACCTTAACCCTATCGATCCTAAGGGGAAACCCTAACCCTAACCCTATCGATCCTAAGGGGAAATCCTAACCCTAACCCTATCGATCCTAAGGGGAAACCCTAACACCCTAACCCTATCGATCCTAAGGGGAAATCCTAACCCTAACCCTATCGATCCTAAGGGGAAACCCTAACCCTATCGATCCTAAGGGGAAACCCTAACCCTATCGATCCTAAGGGGAAACCCTAACCCTATCGATCCTAAGGGGAAACCCTAACCCTATCGATCCTAAGGGGAAACCCTAACCCCCTAACCCTATCGATCCTAAGGGGAAACCCTAACCCCCTAACCCTATCGATCCTAAGGGGAAACCCTAACCCCCTAACCCTATCGATCCTAAGGGGAAATCCTAACCCTAACCCTATCGATCCTAAGGGGAAACCCTAACCCCCTGACCCTATCGATCCTAAGGGGAAACCCTAACCCCCTGACCCTATCGATCCTAAGGGGAAACCCTAACCCTATCGATCCTAAGGGGAAACCCTAACCCCTTAACCCTATCGATCCTAAGGGGAAATCCTAACCCTATCGATCCTAAGGGGAAACCCTAACCCTATCGATCCTAAGGGGAAACCCTAACCCCCTAACCCTATCGATCCTAAGGGGAAACCCTAACCCCCTGACCCTATCGATCCTAAGGGGAAACCCTAACCCTAACCCTATCGATCCTAAGGGGAAACCCTAACCCCTTAACCCTATCGATCCTAAGGGGAAATCCTAACCCTATCGATCCTAAGGGGAAACCCTAACCCTATCGATCCTAAGGGGAAATGTAGGCGTCCACCATCACAACATCAGAACAAGTTCACTGCAGTGAGATGAAGTCACCAGAACCACTACAGTCCCTGTGAGGAAGTGTGTGCTCATGGAGATATCGACGATGCAGATATTTTAAGTATAAGGTGATTGAAAGACAACATAGCCTGTAAAATTATGGTTTTAGCAGATTTAAGTGTATTTAAAAAAAGTGAAAGCAGTGCAAGTAAAACTTAAAATATAAAAGTAGAGATATAAAATCTCATAGAGCTGAATCTAGACAGTCTGCAGCCGAGTGACAGTTAATGTGTCAATCAGAAAACAAGACTTAAGAATAAAGTCAAAGTGTGTTTAGTGAATTTCTCTTACATCAAACTCTTAAACTCATAGGAAACAAGCTGTGGCCTTGTTATTTGAACTAAACTATGGTTTGAGTACTTTTTTATTGTTACATTATTATATTTGTATGTTTGGTGTCTTGCTTTTCGTTCATTCAGCTGCAGCTTGTTTGTCTCCACATCGTTTGAACCACATCTTTTATAAACTCTGGTTTGTACATTTGTTCAAATAAACTTCAAATAATAATAATCAGCATCGTAGGTAAAATGTATTATGATTATTATTATCCACTTTCGTTTACTCATTTCATCCCACCTGATGTCCCTCCAGCCAATCAGGGGTTCTCTGGTGACTGACGTGAATTAACACGGTTACCGTTAATTTTACCTTTATATCAAGTTCTAATTCATATAAATTGTTATTATAAATATAAATATGTATAAGTTCATTGATTATTACAAACAGAAACATTGTAATTACACACAAACATATATATGAAGATCAGAAAGGTTATAATTTCCCATCAGCCACTGCAGGAGACAGATTCGTAGTTAATTCGTAGAACTAAATATTTCGGTTGTGTTTTCATGATGAATTTGTAAATATTAAAGTGATAGAAAATCTAAATGCTCGGTTTAACGTGTACATGTTTGCTAGCGGCGTTAGCTTAGCTTAGCTTCACACAGCACATGGGAAACGGTGACGTTCGGTTTCGTTTTCTCGACAAATATATAAAACACGAAACTACATTCAATCCTGTAAATATGATTATTACTCAACGCATCGTTAGCATCTAGTGTCAGCTAACGGCTAACGAATGGCGCTAGCTTAGCTCCCAAAGCTAGCCAGGAAACAGACAGCAGGTTGTCGTATGAAGTTACTTAATCAGGACAATGTAGTTTAGTTAAACGTGAAAGTTAACCCGGGTTAACCCGGGTTAGACCGGTGATGACCCGGGGTGAGGGGGCGGGCTCAGCGGGGCCCGGGGGCCGGAGCCGGGTTCCGGGGTTTAAATCCCCGCAGGGACCCGAAGCAGAGACGGTGAGTGAGTCACAACAACTTGAATTTATACGTTTTTCGGTTTAACGTGAACTGCGCGTTGTTTCGAACACGCACACCTTGTTAGCACGAACGCACGTTAACGTCACTACGCAGTTTTTACGCAGGATTCTTTGTTAGAATCACAGTTAGCGTTATGTTCACGTACGTTTCAGCTAGCGACATGTAGCCACCGCGGCTAATGTCTCGGTCCCGTCCATTACGAGAGGAATTCACGTCATTTCCTCATTAAATCCCTCAGTAAGACAAGCTAGCTAGCTAACGTGGGAGTTAGCTTGTTTACGAGTCTGAAGAACCGCTGACCTGGCTTCTTGAACTCATTCTGGAATTCGTTTCGTTAAGTTTCACTAATGTTCAGTTTAAAGTTTGATTTGTAGAAACGTGCGCACGTTGTGTTTGTGTAAACGGTGTAACGCGGTTAGCTCCCGAAGCTAGCAGCCGGGTAACACACGTGAAAGGTTCGATTCTTTGTGTTTGTTATGTCCACACGTTGTCTCCTGTTCAGTGTCCTTAACTTGGTCCACAGCGGGTCTGAGATCCGTTTGTTCTGCTTTGAATCCGCGTGTCACACATACACTGTTTAAAATCACCGCTCACGATCTGATCCAGAGTCAGCTGGGTTTCAGGACCCGTCTGCTCCCTTCCCATTGGTCAGAAGTTCCCACACTTGATTGTGATTGGTGCAGAGGCGGAGTCATCCAATGGTTGTGTTCGCGTCCATGCAGGAAGTTAAAGATGTGCATCAAACACACACAGTCAACAGGAAGCAGTGAATCAAACACACAGTCAACAGGAAGCAGTGAATCAAACACACAGTCAACAGGAAGCAGTGAATCAAACACACACAGTCAACAGGAAGCAGTGAATCAAACACACACAGTCAACATGAAGCAGTGAATCAAACACACACAGTCAACAGGAAGCAGTGAATCAAACACACAGTCAACAGGAAGCAGTGAATCAAACACATACAGTCAACAGGAAGCAGTGAATCAAACACACAGTCAGTGAATCAAACACACAGTCAACAGGAAGCAGTGAATCAAACACACACAGTCAACAGGAAGCAGTGAATCAAACACACACAGTCAACAGGAAGCAGTGAATCAAACACACAGTCAGTGAATCAAACACACACAGTCAACAGGAAGCAGTGAATCAAACACACACAGTCAACAGGAAGCAGTGAATCAAACACATACAGTCAGGAGGAAGCAGTGAATCAAACACATACAGTCAACAGGAAGCAGTGAATCAAACACACAGTCAACAGGAAGCAGTGAATCAAACACACACAGTCAACAGGAAGCAGTGAATCAAACACACACAGTCAACAGGAAGCAGTGAATCAAACACACACAGTCAACAGGAAGCAGTGAATCAAACACACACAGTCAACAGGAAGCAGTGAATCAAACACATACAGTCAGGAGGAAGCAGTGAATCAAACACATACAGTCAGGAGGAAGCAGTGAATCAAACACACACAGTCAACAGGAAGCAGTGAATCAAACACATACAGTCAACAGGAAGCAGTGAATCAAACACACAGTCAGTGAATCAAACACACACAGTCAACAGGAAGCAGTGAATCAAACACACACAGTCAACAGGAAGCAGTGAATCAAACACACACAGTCAACAGGAAGCAGTGAATCAAACACACACAGTCAACAGGAAGCAGTGAATCAAACACATACAGTCAACAGGAAGCAGTGAATCAAACACACACAGGAAGCAGTGAATCAAACACACACAGTCAGGAGGAAGCAGTGAATCAAACACACACACAGTCAGGAGGAAGCAGTGAATCAAACACACAGAGTCAACAGGAAGCAGTGAATCAAACACACAGAGTCAACAGGAAGCAGTGAATCAAACACACACAGTCAACAGGAAGCAGTGAATCAAACACACACAGTCAGGAGGAAGCAGTGAATCAAACACACACAGTCAACAGGAAGCAGTGAATCAAACACACACAGTCAGGAGGAAGCAGTGAATCAAACACACACAGTCAACAGGAAGCAGTGAATCAAACACACACAGTCCGGAGGAAGCAGTGAATCAAACACACACAGTCAGGAGGAAGCAGTGAATCAAACACACACAGTCAGGAGGAAGCAGTGAATCAAACACACAGTCAACAGGAAGCAGTGAATCAAACACACACAGTCAGGAGGAAGCAGTGAATCAAACACACACAGTCAACAGGAAGCAGTGAATCAAACACACACAGTCCGGAGGAAGCAGTGAATCAAACACACACAGTCAGGAGGAAGCAGTGAATCAAACACACACAGTCAGGAGGAAGCAGTGAATCAAACACACACAGTCAGGAGGAAGCAGTGAATCAAACACACACAGTCAACAGGAAGCAGTGAATCAAACACACACAGTCAACAGGAAGCAGTGAATCAAACACACACAGTCCGGAGGAAGCAGTGAATCAAACACACACAGTCAGGAGGAAGCAGTGAATCAAACACACACAGTCAGGAGGAAGCAGTGAATCAAACACACACAGTCAACAGGAAGCAGTGAATCAAACACACACAGTCAGGAGGAAGCAGTGAATCAAACACACACAGTCAACAGGAAGCAGTGAATCAAACACACACAGTCAGGAGGAAGCAGTGAATCAAACACACACAGTCAGGAGGAAGCAGTGAATCAAACACACACAGTCAGGAGGAAGCAGTGAATCAAACACACACAGTCAACAGGAAGCAGTGAATCAAACACACAGAGTCAACAGGAAGCAGTGAATCAAACACACACAGTCAACAGGAAGCAGTGAATCAAACACACAGTCAGGAGGAAGCAGTGAATCAAACACACACAGTCAACAGGAAGCAGTGAATCAAACACACACAGTCAGGAGGAAGCAGTGAATCAAACACACACAGTCAGGAGGAAGCAGTGAATCAAACACACACAGTCAGGAGGAAGCAGTGAATCAAACACACAGAGTCAACAGGAAGCAGTGAATCAAACACACACAGTCAACAGGAAGCAGTGAATCAAACACACAGTCAGGAGGAAGCAGTGAATCAAACACACACAGTCAACAGGAAGCAGTGAATCAAACACACACAGTCAGGAGGAAGCAGTGAATCAAACACACACAGTCAGGAGGAAGCAGTGAATCGTTAACACGGCCGTTTGTCCCAGAGCAGAAACATTTACTGGATTTATTAAAACATACAGTAACTAGAATTAATCGAAGCACATTTCCAACACCAGAGCTTATTTTTATAGTAACTTACTTTATATTCACTGAAACTGAGATTACTGCACTTTGACTTGATAAAACTGCAGACGGTAGTAAACAATACACACACTCGTCTCTATTCTTACTCGCCAGCAACTGTTAATATTTCAAGAAAGAGAAGTCAGCAGTTTAATGTCAGTAAAAGTAAAAACAGCACTTTGAAATGTACGAGGAGCTGCTTGTCGTGGGACAGGGCTTTGGGGCTGCTCCTGATTTCAGTGCTGTTTCCAGTGTCGTGCACAACGAAACCTTTATCAGCACGTCTGAAGAGCAGAGGATTATTATTTTGTGAACGCTCACATTTGCTGTGTGCTAAATGCTTCTGTGTTTTCTCACCTGTACTGTAACCTGTGTCAGGAATGTGTTTTCAAAGCCACATACGAAGATCAGTGTTTTGTTTCTGTCTCTAATGTAGATTTGTATCTTTGCAGCTCTGTGCACCGTGTTGGGAGATGGCAGTGAATGCAGCAGTGAATGCAGCAGTGAATGTAGCAGTGAATGTTGCAGTGAATGCAGCAGTGAATGTACATTCATATAACCGCTGTGAGCTGCTGGCGTGGCTCAACGATACTCTACAGACAGGCTTCACCAAGGTGGAGCAGGTGTGCACAGGTAGGTCGGCACGCAAATGTGTTTATGCCAACAAGCAACCATGAGTGCATGTTCTGTGTATTCTGAGGGTCTGAGGGTCTGAGGTGGGCTGAGCCTTCATGGCCTCGTTCTTCACAGATCTCACGAGTCACGATCTGCCAAGACCACAACGTCTGTAAAGCTCAGAAGAATCTGACATCCACCAATGTTTTCTTATCTGGGTTCTTATGTAAGAACAGAATCTACACTGAAGAGAACTCAACTGAAGTGCTTCTGTAAAATAATCAGTCATTGTGTTTTTACTTTTAATTCTACAGTTGTATAGTATGATGTAAATTACCATAATATTTAATACTTTTTATTTCAGAAGAAGACTGACAAGTTTCAGTGCACATTCATTTTTTTAAACGCATGGAAGTGTTGAGTAAGAGAACACACACAGAGTATTTGGTCGATACTGCACATGTTGAAGAGGAGAATAATTGGTCCGAAAGATAGTCACCCATCTTCAGCTTTTACACACTGGTGTTTACATATTAAATGGGTCACATGTTCCATAGTTTTAGTTTAAATGTCCAAGTGTTTCCTGTTAATTCTGAAAACCAGGTTTATTTCTGTTCTGAGACGAGAGATGTCTCAGGAGATGTAACTTCACCAATTTGATCTGTAGAGCAGCAAATCACAACATGCACGATCTCAAGGCATTTCACACCGTTAACAAAACGACTGTGTGTTTGTATCCAGGTGCAGCTTATTGCCAGCTGATGGACTTGTTGTTTCCTGGGTCTCTGGATCTTTCCAGGGTCCGGTTCCAAAGCAATAATCAGGTGGATTCTATCCACAACTACAGTTTAATGCAAGCTGCATTCAGAAAAGTTGGAGTCGTACGAGTAAGTTTTTCTAAATATAAAAGTGGTGAGCGAGCAGTAAATCTGATGATATTTGAAATGTGATCAGTACTGTTTAGAAGTGTACTGAGGGTTTTTAGGTTCTATGTTCATTGTAAAACAAAATAATCATCAATGCACCATTATCTCAATTATTCATATCAGTATTAACTTTGTTTTGTGTCTCATTTCATTACGTGAGAGGTCATTCTTTTCAAGTAGAGATTTGTGAGGTTTCTCTCTGTTCCCCTCTGTCTCTGCAGTACGTCCCCATCGAGGCGCTGATGAAGAGGAACTCCACGGTGGCTCTGACCTTCCTCCAGTGGTTTAAGCTGTTTTTTGATAAGAACCACAAAGGGCGGGAGTATCACGCCCTGGAGGCCAGAGGAGGACAGAGCATGGTTCCTGCTGACTCAGGTGGGAGCAGTGGATATCCACAGATAAATACTGTGGCATTAATCACCAAGACGGAGGCGGCTCCCCATAGTTTAATCTGCTGTCATGGTTTCCATGTGTGTTTAGATGGTGTCCACTCAGTGTCTTTTTCTTCCTCTTACAGATGATGTTTCCTCAAAGACTCCTCATCAGAAACTGGAGATCATTCTGAAGATGGAAGGAAAAAAAGTGAAAGGACCAAGAAAAGAGAAACCAAGAGACAATCCAAACAGGTCTGCAGAGGAAGTGGTGGTGATATCTGACGATGATGATTTGATGATGGATGTGACGAAGGAGCAGAAAACAGACAAAATGGAGATACTAGAGAAAGAACAGTTTGCACAGGAGAAGGAGCAAGTGGAGCAAACAGAAGCAGCTGTGGACAAGAGAAGTGAAGCAACGAGTCCCTGCAGCAGCGCCGCTCTGCAGAGTTTCATCAGAAAACTCTCATGTGAGACTGTGGACTCAAATTCAACCTTCAGCACAAGAACACTCTCTAATATTTCTGGTCCTTCGCTTTCTGCTATCTTAAAACCGTCCCACCCAAAAGACGCCACCCAGGCCTGCTCACTCACGCCGTTCTGCCTCTATCTGTACACGGGGGTCGAGCTGGATGCAGGACAAAGCACAAGCGTCGTCCTGATTGGATATTTCGACCCGAGCTCAGGGGTCTGTGTGGTCAGGCTGCTGTGCACTCTGCAGATGAGCGTGGACGCCGCTGATCCACAAACATCAGTGGATATGGACGTCGACACAGACGCAGTACGGTCTGATTCACACCTTCTGCTTGACACGCTGAAGACATCCAACCTCTGTCTGTCCAACCTGGCTGTGTTTTACTGTAACGCTCCTCACCCACGGGTGAGCCGGGTGTTTGTGTCCGAGCTCAAGGCCCACAGCCCGGGGTTGGTGTCGCTCTGCGGCCTCCCTGGGATAGCAGGAAGAGCCTGCGAGGCCGCGCTTTCTGCTTCCTTTCAGTACGTGGTGGACTTTGTTGGAGACATCCACCACCACTGCTCCACCCACCCCTCTGTTGATGACAGTCTGAAAGAGCTGTTTGCTGGTGTGGAGTCTTACAACACATCGCACCCCGTCTCGGCACAGTGTTTGGTTTTTATCCGCACTGTGCGGAAGATGGTCGGCAGCTGGAGGGATTTAGTGAAGCATTTTAAGTCATTGAGGGGAACAGTGCAGATTGACCGAATCAGGACCCAGCTGATGGATCATAAAGTCAAACTGGACTTCCTCTTCCTGTCCCAGTCTCTGGAGCCCCTTCGATCTATTGAAGAAATGCAGCAGAAAGCTGAAGCAGACGTCGTGGCAGAGCTCCAGCTGACCTCTGCTTTGATTCAGTTGTATGCAGCGACCATTTTCTGTCCCTCCAGCGCTAAGCGCTTTGTCAGGAGACCAGACCTGTATCTCCTCCACAGTGAGAGGGAGCTGCTCCCCACATCAGAGATGAACTTAGGCTCCAATGCGATGGACTACATGTGTGCCACTGCTAACGTGGATCTTGGGGAACAGGAGAGGAGCGACTTCCTGAAGGCTGCAGTGACTTTCTATAAAGCCCTGCTACAGAGTATAGTGCTGAGTGTCCCTCAGCAGCTTGGACGAGTGACCCTGAGGGATATCAGCACAGTGCTGAAACACCCAGAGAACATTAATGTAAGAAGGTGGATTTCTTTTGTCAGTTACAGTTCAGAATTTGAACCAGCACCAGTCAGACTTTCACACCTACCTTGTTTGGTTCAGACCTTCAGACTTTTCTGTTTAGTCTAATCCAAAATATCAGGTGTGAAAGGTTCCTCAGACCAACTGGTCTGGATCTGGAACACGTGCTTTTGTGTTTATATTCTATTTTCTTTCTTTAATTTTCTTAATTCAGGTTCCATATATTTGGCAGTGTTTGTGTTTTCTTTTATATCTGATAAAGTTTATAGTTTAACTGTTAAAACCTCCATTACATTTCTTTGGTTTGATAATAACATCTGAGGTGATATGTTGTGATATCGGTGTTTTCTCTCCAGAATCATCAGTTGTCCAGACTTGTGGTGTCCGAGCTGGGAGTTCAGCTGGGTCTGTGTAAAGTCGGATCTCCAGAGACGGATCAGCTGGCACTCGACTACCTCAGTGTCATGAAGACGCTGACGGAAGAACAGACGAGCAAAGCAGGAGGTTACTACTGGACAAAGGTAAACAGAGTGTATATAGGTTTCTTAATTGATACTGAATGAAACGTGTGACTGTCACTGGGAGGATTACCTGCGCTGACTGGAGAAATGTTGGGTTTCATATCAATGTTGATGTTGCAGATGTTGAGCGGCATTAGAGCGGGTTCTACTCTGCACAGACTCGTCCTGACGCTCCTGGCTCTTCCCAGCTCTCTGTGCAGGAAACAGGTGTTTTCCCAGGTGAGTGTTAAAAGCTGAGATTATGTTATTCATGGTCCACAGAGGATGAGTCCTCCCCGATCCTTTCTCTAATACCTCCTGACATATTTGATGAAATATCTGCTATCTAACTATTGGCTGGGTTATCATGAAAATTAGTTTTACACATTCATGTTTTTTTCTCACAATAATCATTTTGTTGGGCTCATGAGCTTTTCTTCTCCAGCGCCATCAGCGGTTGAGCGTGTGCATCGCCTTATGTATCTTAAAATACTAATGACATTTCATCAGCACAACATCAGCCTCAGTTAAACCTTGTGTTAAACGTTAGATAGCAAGTGTTAGCATGCTACCATATGATACAGAGCCCTGGATTTTGTTCTCCTGTCTCCAGGTGTTCGACAGCAACAAGGCTCCTCCTGAAAACAAGAAGACCCCCGAACCTCAACCAGGGAGGTGGACCCGCAGAAGGAAGCTTCCCATCCCGGGGGGTTATGGCAGCGAGAAGAAAGAAGAGGAGGAGGATGAGAGTTCATCTGATGATGCTTTCAGTTTTGTGGCCAAACACAGTCGAATGACTTCCAAACACTTCAGTTGTATGGAGGAGTCAGACCACACCGATAACTCCTCTGGTAAGACCTTCAGTGAACGAGGACATGGGGCCAGACATTATCACACAAGTTAGATTTCTTTACCAGCTGCATCTACGGCAGCAGCCATTCTAAATGTTGTTGCTAATAATGATCAATGTGAATGTGTTTTTGTTTTATCAGATTGGGTTGACGTCAGCGAGGAGTCCAAACTCTCTCGGATCAGAAGGCTAATAAAGGCAGAGGGTAAGAAACTTAGAATATACTGATCTTCTGCACTTAGTCAGGTGTTGCTGTCAGTCAGGAACTGACCTCCAGTCAGTTGCTCCAGAAATCTGTTCCTGCAGCCTCCTAGTGGAATGGCTGTGATCTGAGCGAGCCCAGTGAGCGAGTGGACGTGTGGATGAGGTTTCTAACATGTGACGGACGTGAAGCTGGAAGAACACAAACATCTCAGGATGAAGAAGAGGAGCCGTACACGTAGAAGACGAAGACGTCAACTGGGAGTTTATACGTCATGTCCGGCCTCCTGCTGCTCTCCAGGCTCCGCCCCTCGCCTGGATGTTCCCCACATGTTCCTGTTGGTGTGAACGAGTCGGACCCAACAACCTGCTGCTGCTTCACTTCTCTTTCAGAAACACAAACTAAAGAAAGGGTCCGGAAAACATGTTCTAGAATTCACGTCTGAAAACAGCTTTATTGAGCAGATTTAGTGCAGTGGTCAGTTTCTATATTATTATTAATGAAGTGAACCAGGTCATTCCAAAGGTTTCACATTCTTTGTCTTGCCACTGTGTTTTATTGTAAAACTCTTGAGTCCAGATTTCATTTCTAAATCTTTACTGTTTTTCAGCCGAACCAGGTCCACAGGCAGAGGTTTTCCACGTCTTGGACAGTGATGATGATGAAGATGATGACGAAGAGGTTTCAAGAAGCAAACCCTCTGAATCAGCAGGATTCCTGGTGAGGTCCAACGAAAGCTTCAGATTAGATCTGAATCCAGGAATTGTTTTAGTATCTTGTGGTTTTAATCTGTTGGACAAACGAAGAAATTTCCTAATCGCGCAATAAAATCAGCTGATGTGTTACCTTTGCTGATAATTTTATTCACATACATATTTACATCGTTTGTAAAAATAATATTTTTTATAATTCAAGGTTAAACTGTGAAATATCAAACCTTAATTGCATATCTTTGTCATAAAGGTTTGATAAAGACATCTTAGGAATCATTAACATTTTAGATATTTGTCGGTTAAAATATTGGTATCATAATTTCTTTACTCAATAATATCGGCACGGCACATCATCATTATGGGCTCTTGGAAGTCTTGCCTGCCATTGTCGTTATTATTTACTGACATCGTAGAGATTAAACTGTGTTAATCAAGAAAATTATTGGCATTTTTTTTTATATTAAAAAGAATCAATAAAAAACAAGCCAGCAGAGACACAAAGAGAAACCACCACATTATCTCTGTTGTTGTTAGAGGCTCTTTAAAACAGTTTTCTGTATTAAACTCATGAATCAGTCAAGAGAGACACATTTTAAGAACATATAGATATATAGATATAGATATATATATATCTACAGTGTGGCGAACTATCAGTAGTTATGCTTAAGCATCTTTGTATGTGTTGTACAGGACTCGAACAGGCCGCTGGTCTGGGGTATGGTGGAGGGGTTTGCTCCCTGGCCGGCCATCATCACATCCTGTGGGCCAGAGAAGCTGCTTCCAGGGAAGAGCATGGTGGAGTGGTTGGGACAGAAAATGTCCTCACAAGTGAGTCGTGTGTGTCAAGTCATGAAGTTTTGCACAAATGTAGAATCTGAGTTTGAATCTGAGTTTATACTCATAACCATGCTCATGCCTCATCTACACAGTGACAGCAGAGTAGTTCTAAGCTGTGTCTTCCCCATTGACGACCACCTGCTGAGTAACTGATCCTTTAAAAAGGTGTGTTCTTTTTATTCTGACTCCTTGTTTTTTGGGCTCTGATTCCAGGTCAGTTTGCTGACTCTGAAGCCGTTTGCTGCCTTTGGCGAGTACTTCTGTTCCAGCTCCTTCGCCACACTTGCCACCTACAAAGAAGCCATTTTCCTGTCACTGGAGGTTTGTGTGTCGCTCTGCTTTCTGAAATAAACAAACGGGAGAAGTGCTCCGACACTGTTCCTGTGGCCACTAACCACAGATACAGTCCATTGAAACAGTTTCTGTTTCTACCTTTGAGCTTGTTAACAGATTCACCTGCTTCCATATGTTGTATTCCTTGTCAGGAGGCAGCACTTCGCTGTAAGAAACGTTTTCCTGCGCCTCCCGAGGACCGAACCCAGCTGCTGATGCAGATGTTAGACTGGGCCTTCGCAGGGTTTCAACCCACAGGACCGGACGGATTCAAACCAACGGCTTCTGTAAATGGTACGAACATCTGAGTAAGAGCCCAGATTGATGAACTGTATTATTTACCGAATCGCGGACTAGACAATATATAACTTGTTGATAATCTCAGAAATGAAGCTGCTTTTCTAGATTCAGTCATTGGGATTTTGTATTGGTGGTATTCTGTACTGTTTTGAAATGCTATGGTTTTATGTACACCTGTCCTCTGTCCAGGTGAATGTGAAATAACCAACCGGCCAATGGAGAAGAAGAACCTCTTCCCCAAAGCCTCCTGTTCTCCTCAGCCCTCTAACTCCTCCTCTCCACCGGGTGTCTTGAGCACTGAGATGAAAGAAGTGGCTGCGACTCTGAACCAACTGTCGGGGGGAGAAGGAGTGGATTCTGTGGGGAGAAGCACCAGAGGTGGAATGAAGGAGAAGGGATCCAGAGGAGGAGGGGAGGCAGCGAGGCAAGAGAGGGGAGGATGGGAAGGAGAGAAAGATGACTGGGGTGGAAGGGGGGAGAGGCCGAGAGGAGGGAGGAGTAGGAGAGGAGGGAGGGGACAGAGGAAGAAAAGCAGTTTGTCCGGTGGGTTGGATAACGACACATCGCCGAACTCTGTGCCCCACAAGAGGAGGAACTTCCCCAAAACCAACAAGGTCCATGAGGTGACCAGCGTCTACACCCAGCCGGACCAGAAGCTCCGAGGTACACAACGTGTGTGTGTGTGTGTGTGTGTGTGTGTGTGTGTGTGTGTGTGTGTGTGTGTGTGTGTGTGTGTGTGTGTGTGTGTGTGTGTGTGTGTGTGTGTGTGTGTGTGTGTGTGTGTGTGTGGTAAAATAACACTAGTTCAAGTCTCGCTCACTATAATATAGTTGAATGTGGTGAAAGTGAAAAACTAAAATCCTGGATCCACTCAAAAATGTAATGGTACAAAAATGTATGAAATTGGTTACGTAGTTTCTGATTAATCCTTCAGACACGTTAACAGACAAATGGAAATTAAAACAGGATCATAATTTGAGTTTTATCACAAACCATCAGTCATTGATTATGGATGTCTTTTTGTTTGCAGAGGAAACAATTCGTCGGATCACAGACATGAAACTGGACATCGAAGGTGAGTAATAAGACTTGTTGTATGTTTTTATTCTAAACTGTTCCTGTTTATTCATCTAAAATCATTCTGTTGTATTGTGTACAGTCCTGTTTATATCCATGTTTCTGTCTTTGTGTCTGCAGGCTTGTGTTTGTGCTGTGGTTCAGACAGCGTGGCGATGTCCCACCCTCTGTTTAAAGGAAGCCTCTGTTTAAAGTGTAAAGTAAGGAACCAGGAACATCTCTTCTGTTTCAGTAACGCCTCCTCGCATTATTATTTTTACTCCTCTGCGCTGGCGACCCCTAGTGGATGTTTTCGTGTCGTCCGTCCAGCACATTGTTGTGAACACCATATCTCAAGAACACGGATGAACTGATCAGACTATGGAGGTCAAAGGTCAAGGTCCTTGTGACCTCACAAAACACACTTTGCTCTTTTGAACATCTGAAGTCTGCTTCAAGGGAATTTCTTCACATTTGGTATAAACGTGAACTGAGACCTCACTAAACCACGTTCACTTAGACTCATGGAGGAACTGATGGGTTTGGAAGGTCAAGGTCATGGGATCTCAAGTCTGCCTTCAGGGAGTTTCTTCACATTTTGACCAGTTGTCACTTGGACTGGGACAAACCGTGTTCCCACTTCAGTCCCAGTCCGAACCTCCGTGCTGCTGGAACACACACAGTCCATGAGTTTCTTAAACTGATCATTTCCTCTGATCCGTGTCTCCGCAGCACAACTTCACAGAAACTCTGCATCGTTACGATGAAGACGGATATCAGTCGTACTGCACCATCTGCTGCTACGGACTGGAGGTGATACTGTGTGGCAATGACAGCTGCTGCAGGTGGGTCTGTCCGTCCCTCTCCAGTTTAATCTACTCTACATACATAGAAGATCGAGTATAGAGTCCAGATTTCTTCCTCTCCACCCTCAGGTCGTTCTGCGAGGACTGTCTGAACGTTCTCGTCGGTCCTGGGACGTTCGACTCCTTGAAGCTGCAGGACCCGTGGATCTGCTTCCTGTGCCAGCCGCACCGAGCCCACGGCGCTCTGATGCCCAGGGAGGACTGGAGCATCCGTGTTCAGGAGGTCTTCGCCAACAACAGCGCCATGGCCTTCGTGAGTGCTCCACACATTGTGACCCTGTCTATACTTCATAAGTTTAAATATTATTTACAATTTCACTTGTATCACACACCATAAACGTCTGAATAACTCATCTTCACTTTCAGACATTTGTGTATTAAATTTGACTTTGTAGCCAAACATATGGATGCACCTTGGATTTAGATGAATTACGACTTTTTTTAGAAATATATTTAAAGTAAACTTCAAGGCAAATTAAAGTACAGATGCATCATAACTTTAAATATCTAGAATATTGTTTAAATGAGCATCTTCTGAACAGAATAACCAAAAAACAACAAAGTAAATGTCACTTAAAATATTAACACCAGAGTCTATTAAGATCAGATATGAGCAGCAGTAGATAATAAAACAAACATTTTCACTGCTTTTAAAAGTATATATTTTAAAGCATGAACTTAACTATATCTTCCATTAATAAATGATCACAGAGACTCAGTTATCACTCAGTTTCTTCCTGTGTAGGAGCCGCACCGTGTCTACCCGTCCATCCCCGCCAACCTGCGCAGACCACTTCGAGTCCTGTCGCTGTTTGATGGCATCGCAACAGGTGACGCAGCGCCTGGAGCCTTTAATCCATGGGATCAAACTTGTGATCAAAGACAGAGTGTAAATATGTTTGGTTTCTCTTCAGGTTTCCTGGTGCTGAAGGAGCTCGGCTTTAAAGTGGAGAAATACTTCGCCTCAGAGGTCTGTGAAGACTCCATCGCTGTGGCAGCCGTCAACCACGATGAGAAGATCATCCCTGTGGGTGACGCCCGTTTCATCACCATGGAACATGTATGTACACACACACACACACACACACACACACACACACACACACACACACACACACACACACACACACACACACACACACACACACACACAATATATCTATATCGGCTAAAAACAGTAGTAACCTTTTGTTCTTCTGTGACAATCCAGCTCGAGGAGTGGGGTCAGTTGGACTTGCTGATCGGTGGCAGCCCCTGTAACGACCTCTCCATCGTCAACCCGTTCAGAAAAGGACTTTATGGTGCGAAGCTGTTAATCGCACGTTGGAATCTGATAAATTAGTTAATTTTTAATAATAACAAACGGCCACTGATTACATCTGGAAAGATGCTGCTTTCTCATTTCAACATTGTGGTTGAATCATGTTTAAACCTTTGCCTTTTCGTCTTTGCTTTATTCCCCTGGTCTCTCCTGCAGAGGGCACCGGCAGGTTGTTCTTTGACTTCTTCCGCATCCTTCAGCTGCTGAAGCCCAAAGACGGAGACCCGCGGCCGTTCTTCTGGCTCTTTGAGAACGTCGTCTTCATGAACTCCCACGACAAAGTCAACATCTGTCGCTTCCTCGAGGTTCGTCCTCGGCCCGTTTCCTCGTTCTCTCTTCCCACTTCCCTCCTCTCTGTCCTTGTTGCCCTGCTGGTTTTAGCCAAAACGTTTCAAACTTAGACAGAATGACTGACTAACAGAGAGCTCACACCTCCTTTCATTTGATGTGTTGACAGTGCAACCCGGTGCTGGTGAACGCAGTCAAAGTCAGCCCGGCCCACAGAGCTCGTAACTTCTGGGGAAACATCCCGGGGATGAGCAGGTCTGAGATTGATTTCATTATGAAGTAGAGCTGTTACATTACTGGCTGTGGCAGCTGTAGTAAAAATAGAGCACACTATGATGTGCATGTGTCACATGAACTGACCATAAGTTATATATATATACATTTTACCGCTCTATCTTTTCTTTTGTAAACGTTCTGCTCTTTGATTTTAAGAATGGACGAATGAGACTTTGAGTCCCTGTGCACAAATGTGTAAAAGGCCCATCATGTGTCCAACACAATAGAAAGACACCTTTGTGTCTGTTGTGGTTGTTTTGCATCTATTTCAACAAGTTTTGTGATAAATCCTCTAAATCTAAATGTACTTTTATTTATTTTTGTGTTTTTTGTGCCTATATTTTTATGTGTTTGCATCTGTTTTTGCTTATTGTGTTTCTGTGTCGTCTCTTCAGCTGCTTTCATACGTAAACTGGAAAAAGTCTGTAAGATTGTAAAAACCCATTGAAAACCTGTTTGCTGCTTCTCCCCCGTCAGGCCCATCGCTGCGTCTCAGAGCGACAGGCTGAGTCTCCAGGACTGTTTAGAGGTCGGCAGAGAAGCCAGGGTCAGTAACCGCTTCGGTTTTATTCTGCTTTTTTGTCTTCTACCATCCTAACCCTAACCCATTTGTCTTTTTCTGGATATTGTTTGATTTCAGGTCACTAAGGTGAGGACGATCACCACCAATTCCAACTCTCTGAAGCAGGGAAAACACGTGTGTCTGCTGCCTGTCCTACACAACGGGAAAGAGGACACCCTCTGGATCACTGAACTGGAAAAGTAGGTGTTCTTACAGTGGGATTAGGAGTGTGTGGGTGTGTTTGTGAGAATTACCAGAATACTACTTAAGGATGGAGTGTTCCCTAAAGCTAGTAAATGCTAAGCTATCGACCAACATTTGGTCAATACCCTTAAAAGTACCAAGTTCTGTCCTAGAAGTCCACTAACGATAGCTAGATAGAACAAATGATGGGTGTATGAAATAAAACCGGTAACACGTCACCATTTTTCTTTGTTTCACCCGACTTATAGAATGAAATCATTTGGGTTTTATCTAACACACACCTTCTCCTTCATTCGTCTCCAGGATCTTTGGTTTCCCCAAACACTACACCGACGTGCGGAACATGAACCGGCAGCAGAGGCAGAAGGTGCTGGGGAAGGCGTGGAGCGTCCCCGTCATCCGTCACCTCTTCGCTCCCCTCAAAGACTATTTTGCCTGTGAGGAGCTTTTGAACCCATCCACCACATCCACCTCCCAGTCCTCCACCTCCCAGTCCTCCACTTCCCAGTCCTCCACCTCCCAGTCCTCCACCTCCCAGTCGTCCACCTCCCAGTCCTCCACCTCCCAGTCCTCCACCTCCCAGTCCTCCACTTCCCAGTCGTCCACCTCCCAGTCCTCCACTTCCCAGTCGTCCACCTCCCAGTCCTCCACCTCCCAGTCCTCCACTTCCCAGTCGTCCACCTCCCAGTCCTCCACCTCCCAGTCCTCCACTTCCCAGTCGTCCCCGGCCTCACCAAAACGGCAGCTCCTCAGATAGGGGGAGGTTGGTCATGTCGTGTGTGTGTGTGTGTGTGTGTGTGTGTGTGTGTGTGTGTGTGTGTGTGTGTGTGTGTGTGTGTGTGTGTGTGTGTGTGTGTGTGTGTGTGTGTGTGTGTGTGTGTGTGTGTGTGTGTGTGTGTGTGTGTGTGTGTGTACATGTAGTTTCCGCTCATCAGGCTCTTTGTGTTGGAGCGAAAAGAAAAGGCAGATTATTCTCCCTCTTCTGTTCATCTGATTTCCTCTGAGCCTGTTGGGTCCAAAACCATCTTCACTGTTTGTATAATCAGTTTTTAACCTGAATATTATGAGATCATATGGACGGCTCTGCATTTTCATGTTTTTAACAACTTATAAAAGAACACGTGTGTATGTTAGGTTTGTTATTCACTGCTGCTTCATGTGAGTTGTTCTGTAAATAGGTTGATTTGCAAAGTGTGAATCGTGTTGAAAGTCGTGTTGTTTCCAGGAGAAAATAAGAACTGCAATTTTTTTAAATGTTAAATCCTTTTTATAAAAACAGATTTGTCCATTTCCGGATCCAAAACTAACCATATTGTCAATGTTGATATTTATTTGTCGGACTTTCTGTTATTTTGGCATTTTTCAGCCTTAGTTTGAAAGAGACAAACAGTAAATGTTGCAAGGAAATGGCCTGAGTCATCATTATTATTATTATTATTATTATTATTATTATTATTATTATTATTATTATATGACAATGAAAAAAAATAATTCAAACAGTACAACACTTTTAACAAATCATCCAAAACCAAAAATGTGAATAATGTTTTGTATCGCTGGAATCATGGTTGCAGTTTTAGTAATAGAGAATAACCTTGATTATGGGTTTGAACATTGAATTTGTATTTGATTGTTATTGCTGCATTGTTGCTTTGTGGCCTTTGAATAAAGAAAGAAATATTGGGTTCTTCTCTGGGTTAAGCCCCCCACCTCCACAATGGTTCCGTGTCAAACTGAAATATAATATATAAATAGTAAATATCAAACAAACCCAGATGAGAACCAATGAGAGGTAAATACCCAACAACTGAATTAACTCAATATTTGATTATTCTTCGTTTCCATCGCTGCTAAATGTGATCGTGACTGTTATGTCCTAAGTGTGCTGCCATTTTTCAATTCTGACAAATGTTGAATTTGATATTACATTTGAATTTTTTGAATCTTTTGTGGGTTAGGGGTTAGGGTAGTGAAACTAGTGAATCGTCTGTAGTGAATCGTCTGTAGCGAATCGTCTGTAGGGAAACGTCTGTAGTGAATCGTCTGTAGGGAATCGTCTGTAGGGAAACGTCTGTAGGGAATCGTCTGTAGGGAATCGTCTGTAGGGAATCGTCTGTAGGGAAACGTCTGTAGTGAATCGTCTGTAGGGAAACGTCTGTAGGGAATCGTCTGTAGGGAATCGTCTGTAGGGAAACGTCTGTAGGGAATCGTCTGTAGTGAATCGTCTGTAGGGAATCGTCTGTAGGGAAACGTCTGTAGGGAATCGTCTGTAGTGAATCGTCTGTAGTGAATCGTCTGTAGGGAATCGTCTGTAGTGAATCGTCTGTAGGGAAACGTCTGTAGGGAAACGTCTGTAGTGAATCGTCTGTAGGGAAACGTCTGTAGTGAATCGTCTGTAGTGAATCGTCTGTAGGGAAACGTCTGTAGTGAATCGTCTGTAGTGAATCGTCTGTAGGGAATCGTCTGTAGGGAATCGTCTGTAGGGAATCGTCTGTAGGGAAACGTCTGTAGTGAATCGTCTGTAGGGAATCGTCTGTAGGGAAACGTCTGTAGTGAATCGTCTGTAGTGAAACGTCTGTAGGGAATCGTCTGTAGTGAATCGTCTGTAGGGAATCGTCTGTAGTGAATCGTCTGTAGGGAAACGTCTGTAGGGAATCGTCTGTAGTGAATCGTCTGTAGTGAATCGTCTGTAGGGAAACGTCTGTAGGGAATCGTCTGTAGTGAATCGTCTGTAGTGAAACGTCTGTAGGGAATCGTCTGTAGGGAAACGTCTGTAGGGAATCGTCTGTAGTGAATCGTCTGTAGGGAAACGTCTGTAGTGAATCGTCTGTAGGGAAACGTCTGTAGTGAATCGTCTGTAGGGAAACGTCTGTAGGGAAACGTCTGTAGGGAATCGTCTGTAGTGAATCGTCTGTAGTGAATCGTCTGTAGGGAATCGTCTGTAGTGAATCGTCTGTAGGGAAACGTCTGTAGGGAAACGTCTGTAGTGAATCGTCTGTAGGGAAACGTCTGTAGTGAATCGTCTGTAGTGAATCGTCTGTAGGGAAACGTCTGTAGTGAATCGTCTGTAGTGAATCGTCTGTAGGGAATCGTCTGTAGTGAATCGTCTGTAGGGAATCGTCTGTAGGGAAACGTCTGTAGTGAATCGTCTGTAGGGAATCGTCTGTAGGGAAACGTCTGTAGTGAATCGTCTGTAGTGAAACGTCTGTAGGGAATCGTCTGTAGTGAATCGTCTGTAGGGAATCGTCTGTAGGGAAACGTCTGTAGTGAATCGTCTGTAGGGAAACGTCTGTAGTGAATCGTCTGTAGGGAAACGTCTGTAGTGAATCGTCTGTAGTGAATCGTCTGTAGGGAAACGTCTGTAGTGAATCGTCTGTAGTGAATCGTCTGTAGGGAAACGTCTGTAGGGAATCGTCTGTAGTGAATCGTCTGTAGGGAATCGTCTGTAGGGAAACGTCTGTAGGGAAACGTCTGTAGTGAATCGTCTGTAGGGAAACGTCTGTAGTGAATCGTCTGTAGTGAATCGTCTGTAGGGAAACGTCTGTAGTGAATCGTCTGTAGGGAAACGTCTGTAGTGAATCGTCTGTAGTGAATCGTCTGTAGGGAAACGTCTGTAGTGAATCGTCTGTAGGGAAACGTCTGTAGTGAATCGTCTGTAGTGAATCGTCTGTAGGGAAACGTCTGTAGTGAATCGTCTGTAGTGAATCGTCTGTAGGGAAACGTCTGTAGGGAAACGTCTGTAGGGAATCGTCTGTAGGGAAACGTCTGTAGTGAATCGTCTGTAGGGAAACGTCTGTAGTGAATCGTCTGTAGTGAATCGTCTGTAGGGAAACGTCTGTAGTGAATCGTCTGTAGGGAAACGTCTGTAGTGAATCGTCTGTAGTGAATCGTCTGTAGTGAATCGTCTGTAGGGAAACGTCTGTAGGGAAACGTCTGTAGGGAAACGTCTGTAGTGAATCGTCTGTAGGGAAACGTCTGTAGGGAATCGTCTGTAGTGAATCGTCTGTAGGGAAACGTCTGTAGGGAATCGTCTGTAGTGAATCGTCTGTAGGGAAACGGGACCAATGCAAGAGAAAACTATTAAAACAACTTTCAGAACTTTATTTCACTTGTTTATTTGTTTATCTGTTGTAGCGGTTTTTAAATTCATGGTTTTGGGGTAAATTTTGGGGGGGGGGGGGGGGGGGGGGGGGGGGGGGGGGGGTCTATATTTTTGTATTCATTCATTTAGATTTAATTTCTCCCCGTTGCACATTTGACTTTTTTTGCATTGTCACATTTTATTGTATTATATTTTAATTTCTCACTGCCGTGACATTTCATTCCATTGAGCTTTATTTCATATTTTTGGCGCAGATTCACTTTCACGTCACATTTGATTTGACTTTCTTTTCGTCACGGTCGTGGCTGACGTCATGAGCCCGGTTCTTCCTCTGCCGGTGAAGAGGAAGAGGAACAGGAACAGGAAGCAGAAGAGGAACAGGAAGCAGCAGTCGCAGCATCAGAAGAAGCAGCAGCAGCAGCTCCACCATCAGAGCCGCTCAGTGACGTTTATCACTTACAACAGAGAAACATCCTCGTGTCTGAGCGACGTGACCGTTACTCCTCTCCCGGTAAGTGCGGCTGCTCTCTCCCGGTAAGTGCGGCTGCTCTCCCGGTCCCGTTACGGAGCCGGAATGTGAGGCGGCTAAGCTCTGCTAGCTAACATGTTAGCATGCTAGCAGCAGACCGGGATGCGCCCTTTTGACTGAACGGGGCAACAGCGACGATTCCTCGGGTGCAGCAGCCTCCGGTGGCCGCTGAGGAACCCGGAGAACCGGACTCTCCGTCTGAGAGGAGCAGGAGCAGCGAGCTGAGGCTAACGCGGGGCTCCGGGGTTCGGGGCGGGGGGAGCGGCTCCATGACTCACGTTAGCCGGTGTTTAGCCAGCTGCGCGGGGCTAGTCCTCGCTACGCGTCCGTCGCCATTAGGGCGCAACTGACAACTGGTCCGTCAGCTGTCGAGCGGCCGCTGCAGGACTGACGCTCGGGCGCGTCAGTAGCCGCGTGCTAAGCTACATGTCCCCGGGGCTACGCTGCAGCTGCTGGGGCTAGCTGCCCGGGCTAGCTGCGGCTAGCTGCGGCTAACGGTAGCCCCCAGGCTGCTGGACGTGGCCTGTTGAGCTGCTGGTTCTTCAGCCTGGATGTTAGCAAGTGCAACACCAGAGGCTAAAGGTCACTGGTTTCTCTGGTTCTGTTTCCACCAGTATCACTCTCTACTAGACCGTGAACAGTAATTCACCAGTAGATCTGCTGGGACGGCTCCTGTCCAAAGAGATGAACCAGTGAAATCATAAAAGATCAAAATAATTAGAAGTTAAGTCAAAGTTTGAGATGAATCCACGGAGCTCACTGTCCACAGATAAAACCCATCGTGAGTTTATTTCTGAAATCTGCAATAACCTGAACAACACTTCATCGTTCTTCAACATGATGCATGTTTTAGTTTATTTTTTTATTATTGGGACATTTTTCCAAAGGACTAATTAATGGCTCTTGCTGAAAGACATCATGCACATTAAGTGGACAGATATTTATGAGTGTGATTTATTATGAGGACTGTTTCCTCTGCAGAAGTAATAACTGTCTCTGCATGACTCAGGCCTCAGTCATGGTTTTAACAAATCAGTGAGAAGTTCCTCATGATGAATGACACCAGGATTCACACTCTGGGCCACCTGCCATGTTGGGGGAACGTGTACTGGGTTTGCTGATGTGACAGAATGACTGTTAAAGCAGACAAACTGTCCTCGTGTAAA
Organism: Hippoglossus hippoglossus; assembly: GCF_009819705.1. Taxonomy (NCBI): domain Eukaryota; kingdom Metazoa; phylum Chordata; class Actinopteri; order Pleuronectiformes; family Pleuronectidae; genus Hippoglossus; species Hippoglossus hippoglossus. The sequence continues at coordinate 27,922,014 of NC_047157.1, forward strand.
TGTTTATGATTCTATATTCTGTCTCTTCCATGGCAGCACGTGACCGACGATGGCTGTGAACGTGTACTCCACCTCAGTGACCAGCGACAACCTCAGTCGTCATGATATGCTGGTTTGGATCAATGAGTCTCTACAGATGAACCTCACCAAGATTGAAATGTTGTGTACAGGTGAGAAACGTTTGAGATGTTTGGTTTTTGATATTACATTATACAGAGGAACATCATCACAACCTCCTCCACCGTCGCCCTGATGCTGTCAGAGACGCGACCCTGTGTCGAGATGAACGAACCTGCTGACATCTGAACAGAGTCCTGGTTTACCGTTGGTGCTCTTTGAATGTTCAACAGGTCCAGACAGTGTAACACTACCTTAAGAAGTGTTCAAAGCCCATGACCTGCTGATACGTCACTGACTCACACCCAGCGTCCTGTGTGTGCTTGTGTCGTACCTCTGCAGATGTTAACATCTAAATCCTCTGATTCTTAGACTGTAATTAGAAGGCATGTCAGAGCAGAGGATGATGGAGCCGTTGGCTTTAATCCCAGGTGGACGGGTAGATTAGTCAACTTCTGTTTCATCTGCAGTTGAAGAGTTCATATCAACATAAGAGGTATATATTACTACAAAATATAAGCTATATAATAACCATCTACTGCCTCTAGCTTCTGTACAGATGTAGTTATGTATAACTCAGATACTCGACCATTACTGACAATAATCCATCAGTTCATTGACCTTCAGCTACAAAGTGTTTATTCTAATCAAAGCTGTAAATACTCTGATCTCTCTGATGTTCTCTGTTCCACGGGACATCTGTTCACTTGTGTCCGTCCTGGGAGACGGATCCTCACATGTGTCTCTGAGGTTTCTACCTTCTGTACCTGTTAAAGGTTTTAGTAGTTTGACTCTTGTTGAGGGTTAAGGACAGAGGACGTCTCACCTTGTTAAAGACCATGAGACAAACTGTGATTTGTGAATATGGGATATACTAATAAGATTTGATTGATAAATTTGATGAAAGAAGATGAGCTGTGTTTTTATCCTCCTGAAGTTCGGAATCCACCAACTTTCAACACACAGGCCTAAGACTGGCTGATAAAACGATATCGATAATTATTGCGATAGAACTTTTCCTCGATAGACATGTAAGACTCATCCCATCCGTGTTTTGACAGACAACACAAACAGCCAATGAGAATAGTGCCGAACCTGTGGCTGAAAGAGCGACGCCCACATGAGGTTAGGTTGACGCAGCAGCAGCACACGTGTTGACGTTTGGGCTCCTGCTGAGAGGACGGCTCTGCAGCGATGCAGCGACTTAACATAATCGATTCATGTTTTCTGCTACATTCATGGTTTCAGCGTGTTTCCGCTGCTGAATCATTCTAACCCGCGCTGCTTCAGGTGTTTTCACTTCTTTGTTGCAGAAGAAGCGACGCCCAGTTTATCCAGGAACATAAATATGAATTCAGCAGGTTTTTATAAAGATCAGATCTAAGTGTGATGATTAGAAAACATCAGAGGAGCAGATTCACTTGTTGACCAGTGGAGAGATGCACCTAAATGTATTAATCCACACACCAGGGAAATTCAGTTGTTACAGCAGCAGGCAGCTCAGTGAAATGAAATAAATTGTTGTGATATTTCCCCCCATATCGCCCAGCACTACACAGGCCCTGTAACGACTTTACTGGGTCAACATTTTGAAGAACTGAAGATTTCATGCTCTCTTTGCCGCAGGTGGCGCCTACTGCCAGTTCATGGACATGCTGTTCGCCAACTCGGTGCCTCTGAAGAAAGTGAAATTCGGTGCCAAGCTGGAACACGAATACATCCACAACTTCAAGCTTCTGCAGGTTTCCTTCAAAAAGATGGGAGTTGACAAAGTACGTGATAACACACACTAAACTCATCTTTATATGAAATGGTATGTTGTTGTTCTGCTCACCTCTGACGAAGGATGTCAAGATACCTAAAGTTATTAGTCGAAAACCGATTCCATGAAATTTTCATGATTCTCAATACCCAAATAAATCCTACTTACTTCAACACACACTCCCTTATAAAAATGTGACCCCAGGTCAGTGGGGGAGCGAGGATGCACGGTCAAAGGACACCGGGAATGCAATGTGCGCCTGATGCCGAAGCCGCGGCTGCAACCGTCCTGCAGCAGTGGGTCGGGTTTGTTCGGTACCTCTGGCATTGTTAAAAAAAAACCCCGTCCCAATCTGTGGCCGAGGCTTCCTCACAATAAACATCTACAGCACTGAATGTGACAGAAGGTGAATTGTGATGCCTGATTGTTAATGTGCAAACCGATCTGCTCTTAAACACTGCAGCAAACTTTCTCTTGTCACAACTGCAAAGACGAGTCAGCCCCACAGTGACAGTGGTGTATTGTGTTACACCTGTATGAATATTTGCATAGAGAGTCATGTGAGTAACAACGCTGCTATCTGAGGCTGAATGTTTTGACCCCTGATCCCCGGCAGCTTCCTCAAACTGAGCGTTACTTCCTGCTGCTTGTCATACGACCTGCCGCCTGTCGTCCTCCCAACCTGCTCTGCTGCTCATGAGTCATTTTGTTTTTATAACCACTTTGTTTGCTCGGCTTCGCTCTGTGGATCGTGTTACTACTGCAGTGTTCCCCTAACATGGGAGAAAAGACTATCATGATATTATTAACCTGACGTGCACTCGGTGCCCCCCCCGGCATGACACCCATGTCGCCTATAACTAGATCGTTAATGGACTCTCCTCCTGCTTTGACCCAAAAGGTTTTCACTTCCCCTCCGGCTGCTTCACTGTGTCACTCTGAGTGAATGTGGGCGGGGCCAGTGGGGGGGGGGGGGGGTGTGTTGCTCTCAGACACAGAAGTGGCACAACTCGCTAAATGTCAGTGACATTCTTATATAAACATGTTTACACAATGCGCGACTTTATCGATGTCACCAAGGTTATCAAGTTAAATGCATGTGGGGGAAACACTGCTGCTCGTGTCTTCATCTATCGGAGTAACAAGGACACGAGCTCTGCAGACTTCAGGACTCATGGTGTAGTTACCTAACAGGTGATGGGTTTCATTGCACAATTTCTCATTTTCTGCCACTTTTGGTCTCTTAAGTCAAATCAATAACAAAAGACAAAGTTGAGTGGTGATATGAAGTCGTGTTGCATCATGGGAGTTATTTTTCTTCACCACCACGGTCATCGCAGTGTAGTTCTTTATCGGGAGCTGAGTTCTCCTCCGGTCTCCTCCTCTCCAAAACAAACATGTGATTCAATCCAGTGAAAACACTGAATACAGCAGCATCTCACCAGAGTCCTGTGTTTCCCCGACAGGACGTCTGAGTGGCTGCAACTCAGCTGCTGCAACGTCTGCTCATGGATTCAAATCAAATCTTCTCTAGCATCTGCTGGAAGTCTCGGTGTCAGAATCCTTTCACATGAAATCAAGCCACCGTTTGGATTCAGACATTTTGTTGTCAGGAGGTTACTGTAGGCTGGCTGCAGGCTGGCTGCAGGCTGGCTGGCTGCTGGCTGGCTGCAGGCTGGCTGCAGGCTGGCTGCAGGCTGGCTGGCTGGAGGCTGGCTGGAGGCTGGCTGGAGGCTGGCTGCAGGCTGGCTGCTGGCTGGCTGGAGGCTGGCTGCAGGCTGGCTGGAGGCTGGCTGGAGGCTGGCTGGAGGCTGGCTGCAGGCTGGCTGGAGGCTGGCTGGAGGCTGGCTGGAGGCTGGCTGGAGGCTGGCTGCAGGCTGGCTGCTGGCTGGCTGGAGGCTGGCTGCAGGCTGGCTGGAGGCTGGCTGGAGGCTGGCTGCAGGCTGGCTGCAGGCTGGCTGGAGGCTGGCGTCACTTAGTGCCAGAGCCATGTAGAGAGAGGTGTTTATGTTGCCTGTAAGCAGAGCAGCTGTTTCAGTGCAGAGCTCAAACAGACATCTGATGTCTTCTGTCCATGTAGTCATGATTGACAGCTGAGACTGGCGTGTGATTGGTGGGACCTCGAGGCGGCTCCATCCCCGATCACTACTGCACACTATTCAAATTACATTTAAAATACAAGATGGCAGATTTCTTTCTGGATAGTGGGAGGAAGTGGCGACATGTCAGCTCTTTATTTACACTGTGTTTAGTGTGTTTAGCTGCTGATCTGTGAAAAGAAGTCAAACGTCTTCATCAGTTGAAGTTCCTCTTCATTATTATAAGCTTTTCAATAGATCAGTTGAATTAGTAATAACTTCACATTGTGTTGATGTTGTCAAACAGACGATAGAAAGTAGGGCGCGTCCGGCTCAATCATCCTTTGTTTCCTTTGCTGCTATAATTTATTCATGAGCCACTTCCTGTCTGTCGTTTGTTTTAACGCGTCATGTTTAAAATGTCTGAAATCTGTGTCACACAGAAGAACATGTAGAGCACATCAGTGTATTCATATTTACTCTGGGTTGTAATCCACTCATTGTGTGTTTGATGTGGACTTTGTGGTCTCACATGTGAGTGTGTATTGTCTGATGTCAGTTTCCTCCAGTGCTGAGGATTTGTTGGACTTCATGTTGTCGTGCGTGTTTCAGCAGAAACAACATTTGCATGTTTTCTTTATTTCTACACACTCATTGGTAGTTAGTCATTTTATCCCAGGTCAGTTTGTCTTTCACATGATGTGTGTTTAGGTCCAGGAACCTGCTCAGTGATGACGCTGCACTTTGTTCCTCTGCAGTCTGAGGTTAGGGAAACGATGACAGAGCCACGCTCAACCTCTTGCTGATTGGTTCTCTGTTCTTTCAGATCATTCCAGTGGACAAACTGGTGAAGGGCAAGTTTCAGGACAACTTTGAGTTCGTCCAGTGGTTTAAAAAGTTCTTTGATGCCAACTACGATGGGAAGGAATACGATCCAGTGGAGGCAAGGCAGGGCCAGGACGCCGTGTCCTCATCCAACGCCGCCACATCAGCGCTCAACAAACCCCCGAAGAAGGCCTTAAATCCAGGTCCGTGTGGCGAGTGGTGGGAGTCTTAATGTGATGATGAATGTTTGTGTGGCTTCCGTCTTCTCAACGATCTTCTGTCACGTGTCTCTTCAGCTCCTCAGAGGCCACCTGTCGCCAAGGTGGCGCCTAAGTTGGCTCCGGTGAGCGTGAGGAAAACGGGGATGGGAGGAGGCGATGAGGAGAGGACGGAGCTCATGAATGAGGTGAGCGCTCCACTGTAAAGAAAAGACAACTTGCTAAATCCACACCAATCACTATGGAGACATGAAGTAAGAAGTAGAAAGTAGAAACTTTAGGTAATGTGGAGTTTTTCCACAGCTGGAGATCCTGAGATCCACCTACACGGACATGGAGAAGGAGAGAGACTTTTATTTTGGTAAGCTGCGGAACATTGAGCTGATCTGTCAGGAGAAGGAAGGCGAGAGCGACCCCACCCTGCAGAGGATCATCGACATCCTCTACGCCACAGACGTGAGTTCCTGCTTTCATGAGGCTGGTTTCGTGAATAGAGTCTGTTGATGCTATTTCATTTTTAAGATTGAGTTACACATTGTTTTAAATTTCAAACTGTGCAGCAGCATTGAGGTTTATTCCAACATGACTTCACTGAAAGGACAAGTCTCCATATTGAACTACACAGTTTCCTCATCAGTCAAATGCAGCTTTTTGTCCCGTTAAGTGAGTGAAGTCTCTTTTTTAAAACCTCTGCACGAAGGTTTGATCAAATATAAAAATATATTTGAGATGTTTTCCTGGTGAACATTTAGTTTGAGTCTGAGGTAAAGGAGAAGTGTTGAGGAAAGAACTCAAATAAAGTACATCACCAGCTTTATAAATAAGTCCCGTGAGCCTCTGTGCTCTGTGACATGTTCTTGGTTCAGTACCAGATTAGAACCATTTGCTCGGTCTGCTGCTGCTGATGCCGTTAGGAAAGTCCTGCAGCTCGTTTACTGAGGCTCCAAGTCTTCACTGATTCTAGATCAGAAGAAAATATGAATCATAAAGACCCTAAGCTCGAGCATCAACCCACTGTCATTGGTTTGAGAGCTGCTTATTTTCAAGCTTTTGAACGAGTCTGCAAAATCAAGGAAAGAGTCGAAAGTGATACGAGCAGAGAACCAGGTTCTCACTCATTCCCTGTTTACTATTTAGTGAAGTCAGCAAAATAAAAGTCTTTCAGCCGTTACTCTGAGCTCTTTCTGTCGGTGGAAACTCCCAGAATTCATTTAAGAATTCATGCTGGTACATATTGATTGGTTAGTGGCTGTTGCTTGAACTCTACTTTGCACCATGTGCCCTGTGGGATCCACCATATAGGATATAAATAATTCACCAGCATTCAGACCGCACTACTCAGGAGACTCGCTCAGTTGCTCTGGACATTGTCCTGTTTTCTCACATGGACTCACTCTGACATTTTCCAGACATTTTAATGTGGAGCTGCAGGAAAAGTTCCAGAAAATGTCCAGAGCAACTGACTCAGACATTTGTTCTCACCTGCAGAACGAGCAGAACCTGCAGAACGTGCAGAACCTGCTGCAGAACATGTGAGGAACATGTCAGGAACATGTGAGGAACATGTTCAGACTTCAGTGCAGGTCTGAAAACAGCTTAAAACTCAAACCACATTATCTGATGAGCTGGATGATGAAGCATGAACCAGAAAATCCAGGTTCTGCTGAACCGTCTCTGGTTCTCATCTGTCTCTCTCTTTCTCCCCCTCCTTCCCTCTCCCCCCTTCTATCTCTTTCTGCCCCCCCCCCCCCTCTCTCCATAGGATGGCTTTGTGATACCTGATGCTGAGGAGTCAGAGGAGCCAGAGGAGTTTTAATGCTCAAGACTACAAGCAACTTGTCTCTCAGACGCCCTGGTCTACAAACGAGATCCTTCCTCACGCCATGTTTGGTTTTTATATCCGACACCAAACCTGATCTTGATTTGTGGCCCCCCATCACTGCCACCTTCTTCTGTCCTGAACCTGAATCCCAACCTGCCGGACGTCTTCCTCATCTTCAGCCCGTCGTACAGCTCCAGCCCTTCTTCCACAAAAGGTCTCTGACCAATTATCAACAACAATCGAGCCTCGGTCACTGCCACTGCTCTACAGCTGCCCCGCCCTCGCCTGGAATCCCAACCTTCCCCAAACCAGATGGTGAATTACATGTCTGCTTTTACAAAAGGACGTCCGTGTGATAACCTCAGTGATGTTCTGTGTATGTGTGTTAAAACATTTGAAACAAATCAAACGTGACTAACCTCTGAAGACCCGGCTGTCGAGTCACAGACCACCTTGTCCCCGACTCCCCCGACAGCAGGCTTCACACCGAGTCTCCTCGTCACGCACAGCTTATTCATTTGGAGAATGATGAGGGGAAAAACCCACATTCCCCAACGGAAGCTGAGTTTATTATCGATCGTAGCAATTTTTTCCAGCTGGTGGTGATTTCAAACGTCCAGTATCATTGGATGAGCAGGTTTGCAGAAAGTTAAACGTAGAAGATGTGAAGGAAAAGGTCAAACCTGTGAAGGGCTCAGGGTTCAGTCTGTGACGAGGCAACAGTCGGGTGTTTCTCTTGGCCTTTTTTCCACCTGTGATGAATTTTCTCCATGTTGATTTTGTCGTGTTCAGCTTCAAATGAGCTTTTGTAAATTGATGCTACTGTTTTATCACATTTTTCCCTCCCGTCTGGCAGAGTTCAGTTTTTTTGGGCTGCTGTTTTCTCGCAGCAGCTCGTGTTTTCGCCGCTCACACGCTCCCGCCTCACCTTTCACATTTCACGCTTTGAAAACGTGCGATTCTTTCTACCAGGAAAGTGGCTTACTCCTCCGGGCGATCTGAGACTAGGTTTCCGAAGCTTTTGCAGGCGGTGGCCTTTTTGATCAACCCGCCAATGTTTAGTAAGAAAGTGCTAAAATAAAGTTAGAGACTGCATGATTGTTTTCATATGTTTTTGTCTTTTTGGAAAAGTCTGTTTTAAGGAACATGCACTGTTTGATACCAGTGGCCTTTAATCAGCCCCTTGCCAATAACACAAATATGAATCATTCGAACGGATGATGTGGAACCAGAGCAGCCACCTGACGAACACTGAGCTCGGACTGCGGCTGCTCCTTGTCGCCACGTGATCTGAGACGCTGTGAGCGTTTCTTCAGGTCCATCACTGCAACTTCAAAACAAAGTGTGATGAGTCTGAACCTTAAACCTTCACGTTGCCGCTCTGAAGGCGTCCGCCTGTGTTTTCTACTTCCACACCCTGATTCATTTTTTTATTAACATTGTTTATTGTGGATCTGATTTGAGACCAGTTTTTGTAAAATATAATTTCTGACAAGTTTGTATCTGATTAGAAACAAACAAGAGTTGATTTCACGCAAACAGTAAAACACAACTTTATCTTAATGGCCTTATTCATAAAGACTTTTTTCCAAAAGAAAATATTCTTCATAACTTTTTTTTCCTTTAACTTTTCTGTGTCTCTGCTGTTCTGGGTAAATGTTTGTGCTGTTACAGTCGTATTTTTAAATGTGTTCTGATAATAAAGTAAGTTGGAGGTGTTTTGGACGAAGGCTCGGATGTGTTGCAAAGCGCCTGTCTTCCATTGAATGATCCAAAAGACGGACAACTGCAGACGTACAAATTAATATTCTGTCAAATTAAAGATCTTTGTCCAGTCAATCACATTCATCTTTGGATAAACACACGTCCTGAAAGTGTTGTAGCTAAATGTTAGTTTCATGCTGTTGAACAAAACATCGTCTGGGTGGATTTGAACTTTGTTCTTGTTTCAGTTAAAAGCGTCTTAGTTCTTTTAGTGTGGCTGTGATGTTGGAGCTCGGTTGTTAGACTCTGACTCGTGACATTTGAGTCTGATGAACAATGTCCCACTTGTTTTCTCTGTTGTCTTTATTTTATTTTGAAAATGCAACAAGAAAATAATGGTGTAGTCGTTTGTAGTGGAAGCTCCTCCCTCGTCTCCTTCCTTCCTCGTCTCCTTCCTCCTTCCTCCTCTGCCTCTTCTTCCTCAGTTCTTGTGATTCACTGCTGAGCAGCAGACTGAATACCGAGCAGCAGGACGGATCTGCTGTTCTGACTGGACCTTTGTTCACTTAGTCGTATTTTATTCCTAATGTTCTGAACATAAAAAGAAAACTGCTGAGAGTTTCAGATGTCAGGCTGCAGCCGAGCTCCATCACATCTTCATGAATCAAACAAAAATAATCGTGGTTTGATCTTTCATCACATTTCAGGTGTTGATTTTAGAAGAATCTCTTAGATTATGCATCAGCAGCTGAAAGTCAAAACTTAACGTACAGACGCAGAATAACTGAACTGTCTGAAAGTGATGAGCAGATTTTCTCTAAAAGTTAAATTGTGGCTATTTAATATAATTTAAAACCTACTGATGTGCGCGAGTTTCTGAATTAATCAATTTCGTTCTTCGTTTAATCAATATTTTTATTATCGATGAAATGTCAAAGATGTTTCTCATGTTTTTGTCTGACGCGATCAAAAGACGAAACAAGGAAATGTTTCTCTCGTTTTGTTGGACGGTTATTAATCAAATCACAGGTGAACAATTTACCGATTAGTTTAAGCTGCTGAATATTTACACTGAACTTTAAATGAAACTAAAGATCAGACTGAAGCCAACACTCGTCTGGTTTTCTAAACTGGATAAAACAAGTTTGTTGGACTTGTTACAGCAGCTCTTCAGGAAGCAGAGGATCATGGGTAATATCCAGCGTTATGACAGCTCAACACATTCATACACTTTAGTTTTTTTTCTACTCATGAAAACCACTTCATCACCACATGTGGCTGCAGGGGGCGCTGTTGCTCAGTAACAGACTTCAGTCACTGGTCAGCTGATGAGAATCTTTAAGGGATGATTTTGACAATCAGCTGTAGTAAAGTATTTAATATGTTTCGACTGTTCGGGTCAGTGATTGTGTGTTTTATTGTCAAAGTGTTAACGAGCTTCGTGAGGAGCTCTCGGTTGCCGTGGGATACGTCGTTATCTCGAGGCCTTGACTCAAATCAGTGGTGACATCACAGTCTGAGGCTCTGACCTCTGACCTTTCCCCTCGTAGCTGTCAGTGTGTTCACTCACCCGAGTGACACTGACTCTCTGATGTTTGTTAAAAATCTGATTAACTCGATTTTCTGGAATCAAGTTTCGTACAAATAATAAAACTGAATTTCCTCGTCAACACAGAATCGTGTTTATTTACTGTTTCTTCTTCACTGAATCTCGTCTCCTACAATTATGAATCAGTTCAGTCAAAGCACATTTAAAACAGCTGTCAATCAAAAGATGCTTTAAAGAGAATTTGAATTACATTGAAATGATAAACAAATAACTAACACAAACTGAACTGACAACAAATTATTAGTATTAGAAAAATCTAAGAAAATATTTCTCAATGGATTTGCCACATTTTTACTGTGTGTGTGTGTGTTTGTGTGTTTGTGTTTGTGTGACGCCAATGGACTGAATTTTAATTAATATTTTAAATATGTCATCAGCAATTTTACGTTAGAAATACGTTGGTGTGAAAACTTCCTAAAACTCTCAAAGTGTTGTCCTGAAGAGTCCTGAAGAATCCCTTATGGTGACTTTGACATGTTTCATTAAATTACATTTCCTTCATCCAACAGGCAGAACCAATGTAAGATAGATAAATAGATATTTCATAGATTCTGTATTTTATACATTTATTTCAAAGTTGTGTAATAACAAGTGTTTGTTTCCTGAAACATTTGCTTTTACGGGAAACGCCTGAACGCAACAATCGTGTGAATTCTGGGTTTTACCAGCGGCACGTGAACGCCCCCTGAGCTGTGATTGGCTGCTGCTGGAGTTGAGACAAAGAAGAAGAAGCAGCAGCAGCGGAGACGGTCCGCTCCAGTGAAACTCCAGGAAACTCCCAGTAACCGCCCAGTAACTCCCAGTTACCTCCCAGTTCGGACTGGACACTGCATCTTCACCAACATCTCACTCTGTTCAAGAAGAAGCAACACGTCTCCGTCCTTCTCCTCCGCTGCAGCTGCACTGAGCTAGCTTAGCCTGTTAGCTTAGCCGGACACCGTGTGTGTGTGTGCGCGTGCGTGCGTGCGTGCAGGACTTCAGCTCCAGACCAGAACCCACTGACCCGGAGCTGCAGCAGAACCGACCCGGACTTCACTGCACTGCACGCGAGGCCTCCAGCGTCGGTGTGTGCACGCGGAGTTTAAAGTGAAGTCGCGCTGCAGAAGCCGGAAGTGTGGATGAGCTCTGCTGCTAGCATCGTGCTAGCTGCACCGCTTCATTGTGCTGCTCCGGCGGGGGAAGTGTCCGTGTGTCAGAGCCCTGCTCCGGCAGCAGATCTCTCTCTCATCGTGGTGAAGAGGCACCGACATGATTCCCGACAAAGCCCCGAAGGAAGACGTCTTCTACGGGTCTGCTGACCTGAAGAAGGAGGCTCACGTCCCCAGCTTCGACAGATACAAGGAGCTGTACGCGAGCTCCATCGAGCGGCCCGACGGTGAGTCCCTGCCCGGCCCCGGCCCCGGCTGCCCGGCTGTATCCACACAGCCTGACCCGGCACCGACTAACATGTCCACATACCCGGGGAACAGATCCGCTGTTAGCCGGGAGCACGAAGCGTGTGGTGGTTAGAGGTGTGAGTCCCAGTGAGTCCAGTGACTCCCAGTGAGTCCCAGTGAGTCCAGTGACTCCCAGTGAGTCCCAGTGAGTCCCAGTGACTCCCAGTGGGAGAGGAGCAGCAGAACCCTCCTGAGACCATCAGGATGAACCACTCATCACTTCCTCTGTCACATTAAACCTGCTCATTAACCCACAGGGAGCGTGACACTGTGCGTGTCTTCATTCTGACACTGCTCTGGGGGGGGGGGGGGGCAGGTCATTTCTGTTCATACCAGTGACCTGCGGAGAAACCAGTGTTTAGCGGGACGGACACATTTCTTACATCACATTCAAATTTCATTTAAAAAAGGAATGACAGTGTGTGAAGTGTGTGGCTACTGAGCTGACTGTTGAATGACTCTAATAACGAGAGGAAACCATGACTCAACAGTTAATGCCAGAATATATTTATACTCTGATACAGCAGCGTGATCACCCATCACTTTACAACTTAGACCAGAGTCCAGAAGAAGCTCGAGGCCTCGTGCACACGAACACATGCAACCCTTTGCTGTTTGTGTGTAATCAGCACTTATAAGTCGCTTCTGTGCAACAGCCTCGTGCACGTTTCCACTTTATTAACGTGTTCATCATTTCACCCTGAGCGGCGCCGCTCTCTAATCGCTCTCTGTCCTGCAGAGTTCTGGGGAGACATCGCCAAAGACTTCTTCTGGAAGACCAAACACACGGGTCCGTTCCTCGAGTACAACTTCGACGTGACCAAAGGAGAAATCTTTGTGAAGTGTATGGAAGGAGCCTCCACCAACATCAGCTACAACCTGCTGGACCGCAACGTGCACGAGAGGAAGCTGGGCGATCGAGTGGCCTTCTACTGGTGAGAGTGTGTGTGTACGTGTGTGTACGTGTGTGTACGTGTGTGTACGTGTGTGTACGTGTGTGTACGTGTGTGTACGTGTGCTCTTTGTATTCAACCCTGTGTGTGTTCACAGAGGCAGCGCCCCCCCCCCCCCTTCACAAACTGATCATGAATGGAGCTTCAGTCGTCCTCTCTCCATTGTCTTTCCCGTTGTCTCACATTCCTCCTCTCATTCTTTCCGTCTCCTCTGTCTCTTCCTCCTCAGTCTCTGCTCATCTCATAAACGTATCAGTGTAAATAAGTGAAATCTTTTCATCGTGACTAATCAGTTTTCTATGTTAGATTTCAAAAGCACGTGTCAACAGATCTGCAGCATCATTTTCTTCATGGACACAGTCCTGCTCAAATCTTTTAATTTAAGCCTCTTGGCTGATGTCGTTGTTTTCTGGAAACATTGAACTTGTTCCTGCTTCTTTTCATCATCCTCCTCTTTTACCCACATTCGCTCTCAAGTTCTGTCCCTCGAGCTTTTCTGCCTCTTCATCTTTGTGTCACTGACGTGTGCTGCACTCCGCTCTGCCCCGGGCTTCTAGGCCGAGGTTATTCAGGGAGGTTGTGTCATCGCTGTGGATGAGCTGAATTCTACGATGGGGGGGCTGACAGGAAAAGTTTAGTTGATGAAATAATTTAAATTGTAGTCCAAAGTAATATAGTCTCTGCAGGGAGAAGAAGGAATCTGGTCTTGACGGATAGAAAACTGTAAATAGTGTGATCATTGGTTATTAAAAGTAATTTTCAAGCATGAATTCCCCACATTTGCTTGTTTCAGTTTTGTGGGTGGATAATTTCATAAAGACTTAAATCATGCTGCTGATTTAAAGAGTCATAGATTTAAACGTTTTGTGAATTACTATGAGACGTGACTGTTCTTATCAGAGCTGTTTGCAGACCTTGTGGGTGTGGCCTGATAACAGAGTACAGTAGGTCACTGTGTTCCGCCTCCTTTCAGACGGTTTCTAAATGTGTGTCGACAGACTCAAGGTTAAAGATGTGCTGAGTCACATCACCAAGAGACAACGATGTCAAATCTGTGTTATATAGCCATCCACTTATTAGGTTAAACTATTATCACCCAGTCTCCAAATTCCAAGTAAGAATGCCGTCCGAGTCAAAGTCAGTCGTCACCGCTCAAGTTCACGACCTGAATATCAGGACACTGCTACGTGCCGAGGGGTTGGGCTGGAAATCAAATGTCACTCCAGGCTCGTTTACCGATGCCACAACAAATAGGACAAGACTCAGTAAGAGATGGACAGATATCGTGAGACAGGACAAGCTTCTCCTCCCAAAACAAGAAAGTAAAGTAACACTGTGATGTAATAAAGTGACAAATACCCTGATGTTCATTTCACAACTGTGGTTTTCTCTGAGCTTTACCACATGTGTTGCAAAAGATAACGTTTGACCTGATCCGGAGCCGAAGGACAAAACATTTATTCAAACAAAGAGCTTGTGTAGCTCACTGTCAGATTTGTATCAGCTACTGTACCTGCACTGCTCCACCGTGCAGAGAACCTGCAGCGAGGTCACGTACGAAGAATAGAATCAAACTAAAACATACCACACCATAATTAAATGTCTCTTTGCTTTGCCTCTGAGCAAACATAGGATGATGTGACAGCAAATATAGGATGGTTGAATAAAACTTATTTTTTTCTTTTTTAAGTCAAACAAACTTAACACAATTAAATGTGAATCTGAGCCCGTCTGCAGAAGCCGTGTTGAGTCGGGGGTGTGGGTACTTGGAGCGGCTCATTCTGCAATGAATCACCCCGCGTTAATCCTGACATGTCAGTGACCCATCGCGTTATGATCCATCTGATGTTTCTACTCACACCAACGTGCTACCATCGTTTGTCTTGTGTGCTTTGTCTGACGGCCTCAATGTGAACAACACAGCAGCTCAGATATCAGGTTGGAAATGATTATGAAGGTCAGAGCTTTATCCTCGTGTCGGGATTCAGTGAATGCAACTCCCAACTGGGTCACAGAGACCTTTCAGCTCCGCCACTACTAACTCCAAAAATACACTCTTAAAGAAACATTAGGCACTCTGGATGCACACACACACACACACACACACACACACACACACACACACACTCACACACACTCTCTTTTTCTGGATCACTGAACCACTTCAGCTCGAGCAGAAAGAATCTCCCCTCGCAGCTGCTGAACCAGGAAGATTTTACAGTCTTTGTTTCTCTCAAAGGTTTCTTTTTGTATTTGGCTGGAAACCAATAGAAAGTGAGGTGTGTGTGTGTGTGTGTGTGTGTGTGTGTGTGTGTGTGTGTGTGTGTGTGTGTGTGTGTGTGTGTGTGTGTGTGTGTGTGTGTGTGTGTGTGTGTGTGTGTGTGTGTGTGGCCATTTGAGGAATAAATGAGAAAGAAGGTTCAGAAAAAACATGACAATGTTTGGCTGGATTTGACCTTAAAGGTTCAGTGTGTAGAATTTAGTGACATCTAGTGGTAAAGTGTCATGTTGCAGCCTATGTAAATATAAAGTATGTAAATATAAAGTATGTAAATATAAAGGTCTCATTCTAGGGTAAAGAACAATTCATAGAACCTCGATGAAACAAGTGAAAACATCACTAAGGATTATTTGATATAATCGATCCTTTCAGCTAAATGTCACATGATGACTCACAGGAACAACTCCTTTGTTTCATGGTTGTGTCACTGAACCAGTAAACCTGAGACTGACTGGTCTGTGAACTGGTTTAGTTTCTACTGGTCCTCGACTCTTCTTCTTTATTCTCGCTCCTCTCTTCAACACTGTTGGTCTCTATCAGCTGTTTCACTGATTCTTTGTTCAGGACTGAATGTCTAGAAAATGTTCAGATTTGAATCTGGGGGCATTAGGTTGTCCAACTAATCACTCGTCCAAATTAAAGCTTGACCGAGATGCTTTCAGTCATGAACTGAACTGGACATGTCCTCTCATCGTCCAGAACTCGGGGTTGAACAACAGAGGTAGAGGAGGCAGAGCAGGCAGAGCAGGTAGAGGAGGCAGAGCAGGCAGAGGAGGCAGATGAGGCAGAGCAGGCAGAGGAGGCAGAGCAGACAGATGAGGTAGAACAAGGCAGAGGAGGCAGAGCAGGCAGATGAGGTAGAACAAGGCAGAGGAGGCAGAGCAGGCAGATGAGGTAGAACAAGGCAGAAGAGGTAGAGGAGGCAGAGCAGGCAGAGGAGGCAGAGCAGGCAGAGGAGGCAGGAGGCAGAGCAGGCAGAGGAGGCAGGAGGCAGAGCAGACAGAGGAGGCAGAGCAGGCAGAGGAGGTAGAGCAGGCAGAGGAGGTAGAGGAGGCAGAACAAGGCAGAGGAGGTAGAACAAGGCAGAGGAGGCAGAGGAGGCAGAGCAGACAGATGAGGCAGAGCAGACAGAGCAGACAGATGAGGCAGAGCAGACAGAGCAGGCAGAGCAGACAGAGCAGACAGAGGAGGTAGAGGAGGTAGAGCAGGCAGAGGAGGTAGAACAAGGCAGAGCAGGCAGAGGAGGCAGAGGAGGTAGAGGAGGTAGAGCAGGCAGAGGAGGCAGAGGAGGTAGAACAAGGTAGAGCAGGCATAGGAGGTAGAGCAGGTAGAGGAGGTAGAGGAGGTAGAGGAGGCAGAGCAGACAGAGCAGGCAGAGGAGGTAGAGCAGGCTCAGCAGGCTCAGCTACTTTCCCGTCACTTACACTTCCTCCTCTGTCTCAACGACACGGAAACAAGACAGAAATATCTCCACTCTGGTTGCAGGCGCGTTTGTTTGGTAAAACTTCAGCACAGTTGTGAAACTCTACACGTCTCAACTTTCCAGATTTTCACAACAGAGAATCATCCTGGACATTTGAGGAACTGAGTGCACTTTTTATTTCAACACACACACACACTCACTCTCACACACACACACACTCACACACTCAGGAGTAAGAACTTAACATTAAAACCATTATCTGGCGAACGGACAGAGAAGTGAATGAGTCGTGACAGCTCTGCCTCGCTGAGCGTTGTCCTGCTCATCTCTGAGCCGTGTCCTGCTCGTCTCTGAGCCGTGTCCTGCTCGTCTCTGAGCCTTGTCCTGCTCGTCTCTGAGCGTCACAGTCGACAAACTGAAGCACATGATGGACACTTGGTGACGGAGGGAGGGAGGCTGGCGGAGAACAGGCAATTCTGTCCCAATTCTGTCAGATTCTGATGCATTGATCCAGGAACATGAATATGAATTCAGCAGGTTTTTATAAAGATGGCTTCTACGTGAGAGATTAGAAAAGAGCAGTCGCTTGTTAATCCTCCCAAAAATCATTCATTAACCGTAATCCAGGTAAAGTTTCAAATAAGCAGGATGTAGATTCTCTGTCCTGTCGCTCCGATGTTTCCTCACAGATCCGTGATCCGGGAGGTTCAGGGCTCTTGAGTCGTGGGAAACGTTTCTGACTCTAAACTCTGCACAGTGTTTAATGAGCTCAGAGTGAGAGAGCGTTTTGAATAAGGGGGAAAACCCATCTCCTGATATTAATAATAATCGTGTTCTCTAACTTGTTTGTTTCATGGTGTGATGAGAGGAGGAGCCGCTCTGTTTCTTCATGTGTCCTCCTGTTCACCTCAGGGAAGGAAACGAGCCTGGTGATGAGCTGACGGTGACGTACACAGAGCTGCTGCAGAGGGTCTGTCAGTTCGCCAACGTCCTGAAGTCTCAGGGTAGGTGACCGCCCCCTGGTTCACAGCTGAACGGTCAACGCACCGCTGGGTCGAATCCCTGCAGATTCACACACTGACCTGATGAAACAGACTCATCGTGACCTCACTAATCCACATTAGAGATTTGTCTTTGTAGAATTCTGTGTTTTACTTTATTCAATTTCCTGGTTTATTGGTGTTTAATTCATGTTGTGAGTGACGGAGTAAAGTCGGTGAAAGTCTCGTCTGTGTTTCTCTGCAGGCGTGAAGAAGGGCGACCGTGTGTCCATCTACATGCCCATGGTGGTGGAGCTGGTGGTCGCCATGTTGGCCTGTGTCCGCATCGGAGCCGTGCACTCCATCGTGGTGCGTTCTCCGTGAGCACATGACAGACGTGTGAGCAGCACATCGGCGTGTGGAAGACGGGTGTTAACTCTGTTGTGCTGTGTCCAGTTCGCAGGTTTCTCTGCTGAGTCTCTGTGTGAGAGGATCATGGACTCGCAGTGTTCACTGCTCATCACTGCAGGTCAGTGGAAGAGAGCAGGTCCACAGGGAGATGTTGGTCAGGTCCAACCTACCTGCAGATCAGACACAACACACTTCCACAAAGACCTGGAGGACCCACTGGTTCTGACCTGTGTCGTCATGTGTGAACAACATATTGTGTTTAACACTTTACAACATTTACTAATTATGAGGATCAAAGGAAACGGATCAGGAGTGACAGACGGATAAATAATATGAATATATATAAATAGACATTTAATATCTTAATCATAAAAAGGTCAGATCGTGTTTTGACAAGTTCACTTTACAATCTTCTATTTAGAGCTGATGGTAAAATGATGTTCATTGGTTTATGAGTGATGACATCAGCAACTCTCCGCCCACTTTCCAAGTTGTTGTTGTGACTTGAGGCGGCGTTCACGTAACCAACGAGAGGGCTAGCTCGTTAGCTTCATCGCCGCCATGCAATGCATCCTGGGATAGGCAGGGTCTCTGCTGGCTTTTTAAATCTAAGGCCTTGAATATGTTAAAATATTACGTGTTAGGTCTCAGTCATGCTAATGTTCCCGTAGCATGACTTCCTTCAGGCCCAGGAACCCGGTTTTTGTTTCGGCTTCATGCAGAGTTTGTTTGTTTTTGTTCTTTCTCAACGAAACCAACATTAGCAAACTCATAAAACGACCAACAAGACCCTCGTGGAGCTGATCACTGATCGTCTACCAGGGCCGAGCGGGTCAGAGACACTCCGCAGACTGGGACCAGTAAAGTCTTATTATCTAGAGTCTGGGGAAGGAAACCTGTTTAATCCACTGGGCTAATGGTCTGTGATTAGGAAACACACACACTCAACTTACATCTCTTATATTGTGTTTATTGTTCTCAGACTTTGATTTAAAATGATAAAGAATGTCATTCATATAATATCTACCTTTTCTTTCAGTGTTTAATTTTGCCTCATCACTTTGTGTCTCCTTCTCTTCGTCTGTCGGGTTTTTAAATCTCCATCGCTCAGACGGTTTCTATCGAGGAGACAAGCTGATCAACTTGAAGCTCTTAGCTGACGAAGCACTGCAGAAATGCAGAGACAAGTAAGCCACACACACACACACACACACACACACACACACACACACACACACACACACACACACACACACACACACACACACACACAGGTCGAGTCACATGTACCAATCACAACCTTTAACTTTAAGTTACATCAGACAAACAACTCTTTTCTTTTGTTGTTTTAACTCAATTCCTCTTTCGAGGGTCGAAATGTGTGCCTAGTGGTGGTACTTACACAATATTGTTATTCCTTGTGCTTATTATTATTATTATTATTATTAACAATATGTTTGGTTAAGCTTTAGCAGCATTTTAACAGAGTTTACCTGCGTTTAAAAACCCACATGTACCTGCTAAAAGAGCGATAAGACAATCTTGTCCCTGTGTCTGTCTCTGCAGGGGTTTCCCATTGCACAAGTGCATTATGCTGAGACACTTGTCCAAAGAGGCAGAGGAGACGTCTCTGGGTTCTCAGTCTCCTCCAGCCAAACGACCCTGTCCTGATCTGCAGGTAAACAACAAGTGAGAAACCACAAAGGCAGTTGAATCTCATCTGTAAATCATCCCATCGTAAAACCCTTATAATACATCTGTGATGTGTGAGGTCCGATCCTCCAGAGAAGAAACCATGTGAAGCCGTCACCAGCATGGAAACATCACGAAAACGTCTCAGACTAACTAGACGTTTACACGTGAGCTGTGTTAGCTGTGCTTAGTTTACTTCATCTCGAGTCAGAGTAACCTCGGCCTTCGTGCCCGTCATTGAGCGTTCGGCCTGAAGCCCCCCCCCCCCGAGAGTCGAACCATCCGTAGGGTCGCAGACAGAAAACGTCTGTCAGTCGTTAGCGTCGCACCAACTCTTCGCTGGTCTGCGTCTTTTCATGGGATTCATTCACAATGAGACAAAGATTTAAACTGAGATTCATTTATCTCAATAAACAGTTTGATTTCTCTGAAATTGATGAACTGGGTTCGTCACCAAACTTTTCCTTTTCTGCTTGTATGTTTTCTCTGAAAGATTCAGAAAGTTCGGGTCTTTTCTCTGTGATTTAGTATTTTTTACAATAATCAACCCTTAAACCTGTTAAATCTTTTCTCTCAGTTGGTTTAACCAGTTGGACCCTGCTTGTTTTTCACTTTGGGTTTTAAATAACGAATCTCCCTCATTAACTTCTCCTCCTCCTCCTCCTCCTCCTCCTCTCCTCACTCCTGTCCAGCAGGAGAAACAGACAGGGAGAATAAAGAAAACGCGTCCTGTTCCGCAGGTATTTTCATCCCCTTCTCCCTCCACTGAATCCCCAGAACTTCTGTGTTTGCTTTCTAGACGGGAGTTTCACCCACACACACAATTTACATTTTACTGCTGTAAAAACAGGTAAAAACAATAAATCGAGTTTGAAAGTAAAACTTTAATCCGAACTTTAGTTTATTTGTTAAATAGTATTTTAAATAAATGTCTTGTTGGGACATTTCAATTCAAAATGTAAATTGAACTACATTTTACGATTCAATAATCACAACTTTATGGATTTTACCAAACAGCAGTTTGTTATTCTGGTGATTATTTACAGTTCAGACGACTTTTTGAACATGACAAATTATCTTTCTCGAATTTAGAATAAAATAATTTGCCAGTCAGCTGAAATCAGAACCAGCTGCTGGTGAATGAAACACAATTACAAAACATGCAATCCAATTAAAAACCACACTTAAAATTTACTGAAATTTCATACAACAGAATTAAATTCTCCTAAATTTGGACAAAGCATCAGGAAAGTGAAAGTGTGGCTCATGTTCTCAAATGTTTGCTGTCGTGTCTGAAGTCATTGGAATAAAATGTAAATTCTGTGTAAGCGTTGGATTAACACAGTTTCCTCATCTGTTGTGAAATCTCTCTGCTGCAGTTTTAACCTCTAACCTCGACTGCACATTGTTGGTGCAGTCGCTCAGTGACCTGTGTTTTCTCTTCTTCAATGCTCCTTCACTTCAGAACTAAACTATATAATAACTTTATATGAATGAAGAGGTGGAGCCCTGTGTTTCTCCTTTCTACGTCTTTCCTGCGTCGCTTCACATCTGGTCACATCTTCTCTGGATTAAACTACAACTTCAGACATTTCCGGGAAAAAATGTCTGTTCATTTCCTGTAGTTAGTGTTTGTGACGCAGCAGCAGCAGGTTGTTGGGTCCGACTCGTTCAAACAGGAACATGTGGGGAACGTCCAGGCGAGGGGCGGAGCCTGTAGAGCAGCAGGGGCGGAGCCTGTAGAGCAGCAGGAGGCCGGACATGACGTATAAACTCTGCTGTGGAAAGATCAGTGTTGTTGTTTACAGCTCATCCACACCGGCGTCGGCCCTCAGCACCAAAAGATCTGGAACCTCCTCGTGTTTCCAAGTGGACGTCTTCGTCTTCTACGTGTACGGCTCCTCTTCTTCATCCTGAGATGTTTGTGTTCTTCCAGTTTCACGTCACGTGTTAGAAACCTCATCAACACGTCCACTCGCTCACTGGGAAGCTTCCACACATTGTCCTGCTGTGTCCTCACATGGACTCACGAGGACATGTTACACACATGTTACCAGGAGGCTGCAGGAGAAGATCCAGAACATGTCCAGAGACACTGACTCTGACATTAGTTCTCACAGACAGAACCTACAGAACATGTGAGGAACATGTGAGGAACATGTGAGGAACATGTCAGGAACATGTCAGGAACGCAGAATGATCTTTAAAAATTGTGACTTCACTTTTGTTATACTACAAGTTTCTTCTCATATTCGAGAGTAAAATCGTAACGAGAAAACAGAACGAACGAATAAAACGATTTTATTTCACAAAGATTAAATCTTTCCCCAGCATTGCTAAAACTGTCGGTATTTTACGTCATATTTTTGTCTTGCGTCATAAACTGTACCTGAGTCAGTTGCTGCTGCCAATCATGACGTCTCAGCCCATTTTATACAATGACTAATTCAAACCAAGCATCAGATCATCATGATAAGATCGAGCTAAAACGACATAAACCATCTTTGACAAACATTCATTTATCGTCCCATCTGCTAACATGGAGTTGGAGGGTTTATGTCCTACACTGCAGTCGGGGGTGTTCCAGATGTTCGGGCTTCACTTTGGTTGTTGTGTTGTCGTCCATCTTTATTTACTGTGTTCAGACAGTAAATGAGCTTCACTGTTTATTCACTGTGACTCGGATCTAAACCTTTCACTCGTTTTGCTCTCTGCTCGTTTGTGTTTATGAAACTAACTTTCTTTCACCTTTGTGTTAAGATGCTAGAAACATTATTCTGTCAAGTCTCTGATTGACAGGACATGTATCGTTAACTGGGTATTTACACGTTTGTCCTCTCTACCCGTCTGTGTGTCTCTGTCTGTTTGACTCCATGTTCGTGTCTCTTCTGTGTGTACGTGCTGTTTGTTGTGTATTAAATGTCCTCCCAGGTCCCGTGGAACCCGGATGTCGACCTGTGTTGGCTCAGTCTGACACGAGGAGCTTCAGACGAGTGTGAACCCGAGTGGTGCGAGTCTGAAGATCCTCTGTTCATCCTGTACACGAGCGGCTCCACCGGCAAACCCAAGGTACAACACACGTGTGACGGAACGCTTCCACAATCTGAGTTCACTGTGTAACTGTCGTTTAAGAGATTCAGATATTCAGGAAACAGCTACATCTAATAAAAATGCTCGTGCTCCTCGTGCTCTGCTCTCGTCCGCAGGGAGTTCTTCACACAGTCAGCGGCTACATGCTCTACACCGCCACCACCTTTAAACTGGTGTTCGACCACCAGCCCGATGATGTTTACTGGTGCACGGCCGACATCGGCTGGATCACCGGACACTCCTACATCACCTACGGCCCTCTGGCCAACGGCGCCACCAGTGTGCTGGTGAGACTGGGATGACTCAACTTCCTGTTTTTACAAAACTTCAGCCAACTTGGCCGACGGCCGCTCTATTGTGATTTCATCCACGATGCACTGCAACTAAAGAATCCTCACAAACAGGAAACTTAACATTTCAAGTCACTTTAAATACATTCATCCTATAATTTAGATTTAGAGTTTTCTATTTATTACAACCAGCTGATCTCTGGGGTTCAACATTCTTACGTTTCTGCTCGACTAACATAACTAATTATTCATTCATCTTTTTATTGAGCAGAGAATCTGTGTTAGTCAACTTTGCCTCTAAAGGTTTCTGTGGAAACGGGAGCTGCTCTCCGCTCATAAACCATCTCCCTGTTAAGATGAGATAGATCTGTTGATCCCACACAAGGGAAAGAGCAGCAGCAGCTTCCAGACCTGCAGCTTCCAGACCTGCAGCTTCCAGACCTGCAGCTTCCAGACCTGCAGCTTCCAGACCTGCACTGAGCTCCAGATAATCTCCGGACATTCTCCAGAAGGGCTGCATGGAGTTTTTTTATATCCAGATTATATCAGAATGGGAGAAAAGCTCAGGAGATTATCCAGAAGAGAGTAGATGTGTTGATGTTAATACAGAGAATGTGAAAATAACCTTACAGTAAAGATGTCGGCATTATGCTGAGTCACAATGAGTGATGACATCACTCTAGATGAAGCTCATTGGTCAAGGAAACAGCAGGGCGTCGAACCCATCACTCAAAGAAACCAGGGATCTGATCTAACTTCACATTAAACCTGGTTTTGTTCTGCTTGCAGTTTGAGGGTCTGCCCACTTACCCTGACGTGAGCCGCATGTGGGAGATTGTGGACAAATATCATGTGACCAAGTTCTACACGGCTCCGACCGCCATCCGGCTGCTGATGAAGTACGGCAGCGAGCCGGTGCAGAAGTGAGTCTCTTCGTCTCAGTTTGATCCACGTCCTCGTCCGGTTGTGTTTTAAATCAGCATTTCAAATCAGGTGATACATATTTGCGTTTCCATTAGTATAAAACACTCGTCAGCTTAGAATCAAAGTGAGTTCATGGTTATGGTTATTCATGAATATAAGAAAATATGTATCATCACATTTAACAGCATTTGAGATGTTAAAGATTTATTTTATTCACTTTTATTCACACTCCGTGTCACCAGGTTAGTGACTGAGTTATAACGTGAACGTTAGATCTTCAACGTGTGGAAAGTTCTGCAGCTTTGTTCCAAATTTCACTCGAGGAAGAACAGAGTAGACGTTGGTAACTAAAGGTCAAAGGTCAAGTTGTCGTCTTATTGACCTCTTGAACGTGACATTTTGCTGTCGGGGAATTTCTTCAGATTTCCACAAACCTTCTCCTGGATCCAAAGATGAAGGTCCGTCCGACCTCCTGTTTTGGTAAAATGAGATTTATCAGGTCCACATCACGGAGGCAGTTTTAATGGCTTCTCGCTCTGTCTCTGTCGGCAGGTATAAGAGAGACTCCCTCAAGATTTTGGGCACCGTGGGGGAGCCCATCAACCCTGAGGCCTGGCACTGGTACTACACTGTGGTGGGGGAGAGGAGGTGTCCTATAGTCGACACCTTCTGGCAAACGGAAACTGTAAGTTTAAAGAAACTAAGAACAACATCCACAGTCTATAAGGAAACCTTTAGCCGAGTCTTTTCGAGTTGTTTTGTGAAACGAGCGTGACGAACGTTTGTCCTGTTACTTCCTCACTGAGAGCAGGTGACGGACTGTGAGGTGTGGCTCCCCCTGCTGGAGAGACAGTTCAACGACACTGGGTGGGATATAAACCATTTCCTGTGTCTCTTTCAGGGCGGACACGTGTTGACTCCTCTTCCTGCAGCCACACCCATGAAACCTGGATCTGCTGTGAGTAAAAGACATGGGGTCATGATTGACAGCTGGGATGTGTCGGCTCCCCGGCTTCTGATGACGTCACCAGCACGAGCTGACGCACGTTTCCTGTGTATTTTGGTTCAATTTCCTCAAATTGTGTCGTTTCTGTCCTCCAGACGTTCCCGTTCTTCGGAGTGGTGCCTGCCATCTTGAATGAGTCAGGAGAGGAGCTGGAGGGGCCGAGTGAAGGATACCTGGTCAGGACCTTTATTATCAAACCAGTATGTTTTCCCAGGATCACGCTGGTGTCCAGTCTCACGGGTTGACGGCTCCGTGTTCCTCTTCCAAACAGGTGTTCAAACAGCCGTGGCCCGGTGTGATGAGAACGGTGTTCGGAAACCAGCAGAGGTTTGAAACCATTTACTTCAAGAAGTTCCCAGGATACTACGTCACCGGAGACGGTGAGAGAGGAAGACGAGTCAGAGGACATCTCACAGTCAGATCTGATTTCACTGTTTATCTGTAGTTTAAAGATTCAGGAAACAGGAACAGCAGCATCGAATAAAAACCGTTGGTGGGGATATGGCATATGGCATATAGCATTTTCTCTGTAGGAAGTTAGATTTTGCAGGGACCGAACTTTTTTTTACCCTCAACAAAAGTTCCTGCTTGGGGGTGGGTGTACTTTCCAAATTGGTCATTTTATTTAGTATTATATTAGCTCTCGTTGCTTCTCTATAAACTCGTCTGCAAAACAGAAAGTCCCGATGAGCAGCCGCTCGATGTGAGTCCCCGTCTTGTTGATGCAGTGTCGCCTGTTCCTCGTTTTCTGTCGTAGAATCGTCTGCATTGCGACCACCAGACATTCAGCTCATTTGCCTGAAGTAGATCCTGAAGATCTGAAGGAACCTTCAGTTCCTTTAACCAGTGGAAACTTCTTCTGCCTGTGATTAAGACACGATAATATGAAGACTGAGGTGGAATCTCAGCCTGTGTTGGAGCTGCTGTTTACAATTGTGTCTGTAGAAAAAGAAAGATGCAAATCATATACAATGTAAATAGATGTAGGCCATTTTATCAGAAATCCTAAGAATAGAAGAACCTCCCACTCACCCTAGTGGCTATTAGGAGTCATGGCAGTCTGTTGGAATGACGCTCTCATCCCACAGGTTGCCGTAGAGACAAGGACGGTTACTACTGGATCACAGGGCGGATCGACGACATGCTGAACGTCTCAGGTCAGACTCCTGTTGGCTCCGTGAGCCACCGAAGACCTGCAACATATTCAGTTTTATAAAAAGCCTCCAACTGGTCTTCACTTGTTGTTAGGAGGCAATTAATCAATCAGTCGATCAAAAGAGAATTGATCCTTCATTGTTCTGAGGATCTGAGTCTGAAGCTTCATGTGTTTGATCTGTTTGGTTTCACTTTGTAATTTACCCTTCATCTGGTTGCTATGGTAACATGAGGATGGTACCACTACCAGCATCAGCACCTTCAGGCGCAGTACTCTACAGTACTACACAGTACTACACAGTACTACAGTACTACACACTAGTTCAAATGCACCAAGTGAACGACATTGTAGTTCAAACATATCGTCGGAGGTGAAGACTTCTTCTTCTTCTACTGTTTAATTCTGTCTCTACTTCCTGTGATTGGTCCAAAAGTCCAAACTATCCAGCAAAGTGTTTTCAGTGCAAACCAACAGAACCAGGTTCAGTTTGATCCCGACCCAGAACTCCTCTTCTGGTCGGACATCCTCCTTGTTCTGGTAAACCCGTTGATTCCATCTCCTCCTTCAGGTCACTTGTTGAGCACAGCGGAGGTGGAGTCGGCGCTGGTGGAGCACGAGGCTGTCGCCGAGGCCGCCGTGGTGGGCCGACCACACCCTGTCAAAGGAGAGAGCCTCTACTGCTTCGTAACACTCAACGATGGACTGACGTTCAGCCGCACGCTAGAGGCAGAACTCAAACAACAAGGTGCGTAAGCATGGAGGTGTTTTACTGAGAGTTGTCGTTGGAGGACGAGCTTCTCCAACAGCTTTTAAGATCATCTGGGGACAAATAGGATCCGATTCTCCAGCACAGATGAACCAACATTTAGATCTGTGAGGAGAAGAGCTTCTTTTAAGATTCATGAAACAGGTTTTTGTGTCTCACATTTGCAGCATCTGTAAGAAACAGCGCGATGTGGAAGTTACAGTCTGATGTCCTTTGTGTTTGGTGTTTCACAGTGAGGGAGAAGATCGGCGCCATCGCCACACCGGACTTCATCCAGAACGCCCCGGGACTCCCCAAGACCCGATCAGGTCAGTTCACAGGAATTAGAAATCAAGGACGGATGAGGAAGAAGAGTGCTGCTTCACTGCTGCTGCACGTGTGGACAAAGAGAAATCTTCAGTTCAGTTGGATCAAGTGACAGAACAACAGCGTAACGTTTCCTCATTGAAGAACAAGGCTCGTGTTATAGATGTTGCATCACTTGTGTAAACCTGTAAAACTCCCTCAAAGCAAACTGTGGGTCTGCATTTTTTATATTAAAATAGGAAACTGTAAAATAAAGAAGTTTCTTAAAAGCGCACAGTGCTTATTTTAGACTCTTTCACACTCTTTCTTTCTGTTCTTGTCATCACCATATTCCCCTCTTCTCTCTCTCTGCAGGAAAGATCATGCGGCGGTTGCTTCGCAAAATCGCCTGCGATGAACGGGACCTGGGGGACATCTCCACGCTGGCCGACTCCTCGGTCGTCGAGCAGCTCTTCCAGAACAGATGCGGCGCCGGCGTGTGACGACCTCAGGGATCCTCGCTCCGACGGCGGCTGCACAACGACGGCCACAAACTTAACAATGGACGAAGAAGAAGCAGGACAAGAGGAGGAGGAGGAGGAGGAGGAGGAGGAGGGATTCTTTGAACTCGGTCTTGGCTTGATGACAACCTCTAGCTCCTGCTCAGCACGTATTTAACATGACGACACATCATCGTATATTTCACATCACAGATTTGAACAGGTTGGATGAAATGTGTCCAGAAGGTGACAGAGATGCTGCTGTTAGAAATAACCAGTGAGAAGCTAGAGGTTGTTTGTGGGTAAGACCGTCCTGCAGTGGGACGCTGCTGGAGGCGGAGTCTTGTTTTATCCTCGTGTTTTAGCCAATAATACGCAGCAATATGTTAACGTGTAACTGCTCAGTCAAAGCATAGATCCAGGGCTCGTCCGACAGATGTGGTTAAAGACGAGTTTCTAGAGCGGAATAAGACTCGTGTGAAGTTTAACGTTTCTCCAACAAGTCTCCTCCCCTCGCTCGACGCCATCGTCCTGTTCTTTACACGGAGGATTTGCTTCATTTGAAAACGCTTCATTTTAATTTCTATTGTAATTTTTTAATGTAGATTTGTGTCTTGTGTTTGGAGGTTTGAGGATCTTTTCTGTTTGTGCGTCCGCACGTTCGTCGCTCGTACGTTTTCTTCTTCAGTTTTTTTAATGGTATTTGGAGGATCTGGTGAAAACAGCAGAAAGAGCTTCACGCGGCTCAGGAACCGAAACGCTCGTTAACCAACCAGGGAAGATGTTATCGATATAAGTCCTTTACATTGAGCCTGAATCAAAGGGAACATTTGAATATTCAAGATCTTTTTTATTAAAGAATCATGTCAGAGGAAAAAACTGATGTGTGTCTGTCACCATGAAAAACCAGCAACATACTTTCCATCGTTCAGCAGCCTCCTCCCGTCGGAGACTGAGTCTGGTAAATCAAAATGTAGAAGAAAGAAAACTGCTCACAAATGAAATGTGTCCTCAAGAAAAGAAAAAGGCTTCATTAAACCTCCAGCTCGTTAGTGCATCTGTTTCCCATCGGCTTGTTCTACCTGAGATCTTCATCTCTGCTGCTGAAACGAGGAGATGCAGCAAATTCTACGACTAAAGGTGTTTCAGTCACTTTCAACAAATTGTAAAAGAAAACAAACGAATTGAGAATATCCGGGTTTTGGATCTGAAGGAATCAGAGGACGTCTCCAGTTCTGGACAATTGTTCTGATGTAATTAAATCAAGTCGACGACTAATGAATCAAAAACAATCCATAGATTAACTGATGTATTAATAGAATAATAATTTTGTCGGACGTTTTGACTTCATTTTCATGAGTCGTCGTTTATCTTTGTTTATGAGTTTAAAGAAAAGACTATCTGGTGCATCATGGGAAATGTTGGCTCCAGTATTTTGAGCTGCTCCAGTTGATCTTGACCTTCGATCACATTGAGTCAGGTGAACCTGAACTCCTGTTAATCTACACTTGATGCTCCAGATTATCACCAGATTAAATCCTTCATCTGTTTTTGTCATGAAAATGTAAGTCCAGGTGATTCTGGTGTGAAAAGTCTTTTCCTCTGCAGACGTCTGTGGTTTGAGTGAAGTTCGAGAGAAGCGGTGGAGCTGGTGGATGTAGAAACTCGTTTCTGTCTCTAATGTTAAAAAGTGCAGCTGCTTGTTTGATTCTCATGTTTTTCTTGTGTAATAAGTCGAGACACTTGCTCTGTTCATCTTGTTTTCATTTCTCTGTGTCGAGCAGTAAAAGGACGTGACCTCTGACCCTCTGTCTCCGCCTCTTTCTTTATCACTCATGAAGAGCTCCACGTCTTTCAGACCCATCAGCTCGGTCGTGGTGTCTTTGGATGGGAAAGAACTCAAACACTGTTTTCCCAGTAGCAGCTGCAGTGGGACTGATACTGGGCCTGAGTAAACTGGTCAACCAGAGGAGAGATGGACATGAGTAACTCCATGACAGTGATGCACAGAGATGCCTCTGCTCATGTAATTCATCTTTATTGGATTGTTTCTGCACAGTTTCAAGACTCTTTCTATTTTACATTCAAACTGGAATCAGGACTTGTGGTCGTGTGTCACAGAATCATCGTTACATTACTGCAAAACTAACATCGTTGGTTTAAGGAGATCAAGACGAGACCGTTTATTTAGATGAAGGGTTTCTGGAAATCTCTTAATGGGAATTAACTCAATTGATTAAAGAACAATTAAATAAAAACAAAATAATCAATCAATCAAATTTTATTAGTATATCTCATATTCACAAATCCCAGTTTGTCTCATGGTCTTTAACAAGGTGAGACGTCCTCTGTCCTTAACCCTCAACAAGAGTCAAACTACTAAAACCTTTAACAGGTAAAGAAGGTAGAAACCTCAGAGACACATGTGAGGACCCGTCTCCCAGGACGGACACAAGTGAACAGATGTCCCGTGGAACAGAGAACATCAGAGAGATCAGAGTATTTACAGCTTTGATTAGAATAAACACTTTGTAGCTGAAGGTCAATGAACTGATGGATTATTGTCAGTAATGGTCGAGTATCTGAGGAGACATATTATATATCAAGCAGACTTGATGTGATCATACACAGATTTGATTAAGGTGAGACAGATGCAG
This sequence comes from Hippoglossus hippoglossus, assembly GCF_009819705.1. Lineage (NCBI taxonomy): Eukaryota > Metazoa > Chordata > Actinopteri > Pleuronectiformes > Pleuronectidae > Hippoglossus > Hippoglossus hippoglossus. The sequence goes on from NC_047157.1 coordinate 27,951,999, forward strand.
TAGAAAGTGATCAGTAGGTTTAGCTTGGATTTACAGGATCTATTCAAATAATCTGATGTTACTGTGACGTCAGTGAGTTCACACAGGATCTGAAAAAGAACAGACGGCACATGTTAATCAGCAAAGTCACACATGCGAGGAAATATCTCAGTAATATTACTTATTCATTACTTAATAAATGTTTCATTCGACCTCAAAAGCAACAACTTTGTTTGTTAATCTTTTAATCAGTGTTTAAAAGTGAGTGACTCACATTGACACGTGTACGACACCTCCAGGTATTTGATGATACCAAAACACGGGTCTCCAAACACTGAGTTTACTGCTCTGACCCTGCAGCTGCTCTTCCCGTTACAGCTGTGGACACAGTGATGTTAACATCTGTACTCAAGTGAAGTCTAAGACGAGGGTTCAATCTAAATCAGTGCATGACTCCACCTTTCAGCCACTTTCTTCGTGGGACTTGAGCAGAGGACATTTTGGAGATTAGACTCAGGACGACGGTATGAACACGTCGTCCGGTCTCGACGTCCATAATCAGCTCCGTACACGAATATGACCTGTCCGTCCTCTGACAGAGGGACGAGGACATGAAGCAGAGAAAGGCAGGAGAGTGGAAATACACATTTTACAATTAATACATTTAGTTATCATTATTAATAGATATAGTAAAATAGAAGCTGCTTTTCATGTCATTGCTCTAAAAGCGATTAATTAAACATGTCACACACGTTCATACAGAGAAATAACATTTAAAAACAGAAAACGGGATCTTACCACAGTGTAGATTTGCCTCAGAATTCTCACATATATTGAGGTGAACTGTGAAAGTAACAGGACTCAGATTAGATTCTCACTGGAAGACACAGTCTCAGGTGCTCGGGGACATTGGAAACAACATATTTACAACACGATCACCCACTAACTCTCAGTCTGATTGTTCAGAGGTTTAAAAAGCCTCACAGAGGGGGAGGAGTCAAACGTGTGTCGGAGCCCAGTTGATAATATGCAGATGACTCCGCTCTCTGTGTGGAAGAGTTTACACTGAATCCCTCAAACTGTTTTCAGACAGACGTGACGACATGTTCTGTCGTGATCCTCGAGTGAAGAAGCAGCAGGAGAGGACACTGGAATTAACTGATTCTGTTATTTTTAAATGCCTCAAATTTGCTTTAGTAGAAATAAAATAAAATACATTTATTTGGATTAACTAATGCACCGTCTCATATTCAAGATATTCCACAATCACTACAAACAAAAAAGAAATAAAATCATCAAAATAGCAACAGAGCACAGACATGAATGAATCATGAGATAAGTCATGTGACAGGCGTGTTACTGACTTGCTGGGAAACAGGTGTAGTTTGTCTCCAGGTATTTAAAGGTGCCGAAGCAGGGATCAGAAGTTCGGACATCATTTGTGTTTAGTTCACACACTCTCTTCCCATCACACCTACAGGAAACACAGTTTTAAAAACCTTTTTTAGTGAAAACAAGCTCGAGAATATAACAGAGGATTTATCCTTCACTCTCCTTTAATCGTGTTCTCTGTACGTGGGGAATCAGCTCAGTTTTTAACGTGATTCTGAAAATGACCTCGCGATGCTCCACATCTGGATCAAACATATAACTCCTCAACAGAGTGAAGGTGTCACGTTGAGGAGCAGCAGCGTTCACCTGGTCCTCAGGAGGTCAAAGGTCCCCTGCAGGGAACACGCCGTGTTGAGGAGCTGCTGCTGAGGTCGGCCCTCGCTGCACGTCTGTCTGTCTGTGCGTCCGTACACAGCGTTCTGCACGCTGATCACTCCACTGTCTGAACACGAAGAGTCAAAGACACAACAAACATTCATCTGAATTATTACAGTTACACACTGAATGAATATTAGTACTTGAGTCTAACATGAAAATGACTAGTTTTCATCTGCAGGTTGATGGTAAAATAAAGGGACCATTAAAGAAAGGCCCGGAGTCATGTGACTGAAACATTCAGATGGTGGAAGCAGTTTATTCAGAAGAGACAATATTAATATGACTGTGGACAGAAGGTGTTCGTACCACAGCTCAGACGCTGGATGTCCACACAGGTGATGACTCTCTCTGAGGAAACATCTGAAAAACAGACGAGGAAGTAAGAGCTGAAAAGTGCCAAAGTACTTCTTTATGTGTGTAATAGATTACATTCAGTCTGATGTAGTTACCTGTGGTCATGAGCGACCATGTTGCTGCGAGCACTGAAACACAAACAGCAAACACATGAAACTGAACCTTTTTATTTAAGATGTTAAATGTTCATTTAATGATGTTGGTGCAACTTGATAAATCTGTTTTCATCTGTCAATTCAAAATGTTTTTACTGTTTGTTAATTCTGATTCAGGACCAGAAAATAAAGATTTACCAAAGTGACATTTTAAATCTCTCACCAACTTCATTTAAAGAAAGTTTATTCGATTCAAAACTTTTCCTGAGCGACAGCAGCAACACATTATTTCTGTTCAGATTCCCAAGAACACAAAGAACAACTCTCGATAAACTGTGAACACAGAATGTGAATAACTATCCTCCAGAAATGAAGATATAAATATATAACGCTGCCCTGAGCTGTCAATCATCACGTCTCAGACTAATAACTAATTCAAACCGAGCGGATCAGAAACACGTGAACAAACGTTCATGTCCCTGTTTCTTGATATTTTCAAGGTTTCTCTCTGAAGCTCAAGGATCAAAATGTCTGTTTCTGATTCTCAGAGACTCTGACACAGAATCTGTTCTTGTTCTTTTTAAAGTTCAGATAAAAGTCACATGTGGTTTAACGCTGAGTTTAAACATTTCAAACACTCTGTTCATTATGTTTCGTTAATTATGTGACTGAAAGAACAATTACTGACAAAATGAAACGTGATGTGAAATCAACTAAATCTAAATCATATTATTTAGAAATCAAGACGCCAGCTGAGCTCCAGGAAACATCTGTCACGAAGAATAAAGTGAAAGCAGAAGTAGACAGAATTGAGAGAAACCCAGTGGATCCTGTGGTTTGGTTCTACTCACACACGGAGCTGCTGAGGCTGAGGTGGAGCATGTTTCAGGAGCAGGAGAACAGCTGGAGCATGTTTCAGGAGCAGGAGAACAGCTGGAGCATGTTTCAGGAGCAGGAGAACAGGTGGAGCATGTTTCAGGAGCAGGAGAACACTCACTCTGACACCGGTATTTATTCCACTGGTTCCACAGTCAAAGTTAAACAATGACCTGGATGACTCACGTTCAGCTGCGATAAAACTTCACTCTGATAAAAGATGATTAACTTCTGATGATCCAAGTTTATCAGAAGGAAAAAGATAAAAAAATCAATTCACAAAACTTACGGGAAGAAAGTTTCTAACGTGTCTGAGAACTTCCTCCTCCCTCACGTGCGTTCAACTGAAAAACCTGATTCATCTCAATAAAGTGAAACATGACTTAAAATAAGTGGAGCATGTAATGGCAGATTTTGCATTTGTGTAATGTTTAATAGAAGAACAGATATGTATTTAGAAGAAGTAGATAACAAATGTGTTTCTGTGACTTACAAGAGTTGCAGAGGAGAAGGAAGTGTTTATGGCCCCCACATGTGTGACTGAGCAATTGGTCACAGCAGGGGTTTTACTTAGTGTGTCTGATAGAGATGGGTGAGGGGAACTCTGCATTGTATACAGGACTGGAGTCTTTTGATGTTGTAGATCTAGATAGGGGATCTCGGAGACAGACTGTCTCACACCAGAGGACACACCAGGGGTCTGAGACGGAGATCTGAGACAGGAACTCTGCCCAACCTGGTCAGAGATCAAGAGGCTGAAGAATACCTTTTGGCTCCTCGCAGGGAGGAGCTTCTGATTGTATAAGTGAAGTGATTCTCCTGTGCTCTGTGCTCATTCTATACACGTCACACTAGGTGGCTGTGTGGGGTGAGCCCACCTGCAGCTGTTTTAGTTGAACTTTCCTAGAGACAATGTTATGTGTGTATTATTATACAATAGAGTATGATTATTAAACAGAAACTGCCACCACAAGCAGAAGAGATGAAGGAAAAGAGATGGAGCAGAAGAGATGGAGCAGAAGAGATGAAGGAAAAGAGATAGAGCAGAAGAGATAGAGCAGAAGAGATGGAGCAGAAGAGATGGAGCAGAAGAGATGGAGCAGAAGAGATAGAGCAGAAGAGATGGAGCAGAAGAGATGGAGCACAAGAGATGGAGCAGAAGAGATGAAGGAAAAGAGATGGAGCAGAAGAGATGGAGCAGAAGAGATGGAGCACAAGAGATGGAGCAGAAGAGATGAAGGAAAAGAGATGGAGCAGAAGAGATGGAGCAGAAGAGATGGAGCTGTGGTTCCTGTTCACACATTCTGGACATATCCTGACGTCTCAGCTTGTTTTCATATCATCAAATAACTGATTCAAACCAAACGGATCAGAAACACTTCATCAGAAGATCGATAAGAACGAGATGAAACGACAGAAACATCTTTGACAAACATTCATTTAACGTCTCCTTTGGTCCATTCATCATTCTGACCATTACTGGAAACAGCTTCACACACACACACACACACACACACACACACACACACACACACACACACACACACACACACACACACACACACACACACACACACACACACACACTACAATACACACACATTTATTGGCCCTCACCCTTTTGTATTTTATCTTTATCTTATCTATTCTCTAATTTGATTGGAGTAGAACTATACAGTAGCAGGAGACGAAGGGATTTGTAGTTAAAGTCGTTAAATGTTCTCTGTTTAATTTCAGTTTTGTTGTGATTCTCCAGGTTGACATGTTGACTGATTTGGGAATATGAAGAGAAATAAATCATATTTGCATCACTCTGCAGCATTGGTCTTGTGTAGTGTGGTGAATTTATTGTGTATTTGCACTTTCTCTGTGTACTTCACTTACAGTACTCTAATCACAGCAGCAGCAGCAGTGTGTAACTGGCTCAAACAGAATGAAGTCATATGAAACGTGTGTGTTTCATATGGTAACAAAATATGGTTTTGATAAATTAGTGTATAGTTTTTAGAAAGTGTTTCATTTTGAAAAGGATCTGAAGTGTTCTGCTCGTTGTGTGAAGTGTTTTTAAAAACCAGGCCCTGTTTTCAAAATCGTGCTGAAGCAATCGAGAAAAACTGTAATCAAAGTTGTTCCTTGTTCCTGGTGTTTGTTCTGATTTGTGTTGTTGACTCAGACTCCACCCACTAAAAACCCATGTTCAATATAATCTAACAGCTCCTAATGTAAATTATGAAACACTTCCTGCTCTCAGGGTCATTTATTCATCCTGCGTCCAATCATAAAACATGTTTTCTGTTTTATGACTTAGTTAAATGATTATGAGTTGTTTGTTGTTGAAGAGTTTATTCTTTACGGATGTTTGATGTTGACTTTCTGTTGAATTTATAGACTTTTTGTACATTTGTATGTTTGTATTTGTTTTGTATTCATGATTTGAGTTATTTTCTCTGCGTGTGTTTCGTTGTCTCTCAGTTGTTTGGACTTTGAGTTTATTACTGGTTGAGTTATTACTGGTTGAGTTATTACTGGTTGAGTTATTACTGGTTGAGTTATTACTGGTTGAGCTATTACTGGTTGAGTTATTACTGGTTGAGTTATTACTGGTTGAGCTATTACTGGTTGAGCTATTACTGGTTGAGTTATTACTGGTTGAGTTATTACTGGTTGAGCTATTACTGGTTGAGTTATTACTGGTTGAGTTATTACTGGTTGAGCTATTACTGGTTGAGTTATTACTGGTCCTGTTTGACTCCTCGTGAAGCTTCTTGTCCTGAGTGTCTCAGACTTCTGTCCTCAGCTGCGTCCCACTCTGTCACTGGGTTTATTCTGGTTTCTCCTGAAGTGTTATTTGAGTTTATATCTTTTGTTTTCCTGTGAATCCTGTGAACTTCACTGTGATGAAAGGAGGTCAGGAGCAGGTCTCCTGACCTCCTTTCATCACAGTGGCTCCTGACCTCCTTTCATCACAGTGGCTCCTGACCTCCTTTCATCACAGTGGCTCCTGACCTCCTTTCATCACAGTGAAGTTCACAGCTACTTTTATTTCAGCTAACATCACGATACACACACTGAAGTGAAGTTCCTTCTCACGACTTAAGAACTCGACAAACACACTTTCAGTTGTGATTTACTTTATTTATCAAATGATTCAAATGATTCAATCAAAACGTTTGAGAAGATAAACCCGGAAGTGTGATCGTTGTGACCTGAGCCTCAGGGCTGCTGTGATTGGACGACCTCGCTGATAGTCAGCCTATGGGGAGATGGGTTGTTCCCTGAACCTTAGCACGATTGGTCAGATTAGAAACGGGGGCGGTGCCTAGACGTTCTTCGATCCTGTGAACAAATATGTGTAAAGTGACAGAGCTCTCACTCTGACTGTTTTTCAGATACAGGTCTACGTGATAATAAATATTTGAACATAGTAAAAGTATTAAGAAGGTAAATGAGAGTCATTCCAGTTACATCCACTCTAACACTTTATTATACTCATTAAATTATACATGTTGTAGGTAAATAATGATGTTAATAATATGAACCATTAGACTTTGATCTTATTTATTTTCATTCAAAAAAGCTACAATGTACTTTTTACATAAAGATACACATTTAAATTCAATTAAACAATAACGGAAAGTGTTAGAAAGTTAGAAACTAAATCTAAAAAGAAATAAGGTTGAAAAAGCAAAGATAATTCTGTATACATTATTCCTCCTTAAAGACATTATTGGTTATTCCCACAATTGTATTAATTTAATAAAATCAACTAGCTTCATTTAAAAAAATGTGTTATTTATTATTTTACATGAAAATGATGAAACAAGTTCAACAAGTTGTAAATAAACAGTCATTATTGTGCTCATTAGAATATCCTACGTGTGACTCCTCTCCAGCATAAACGATCTTTGTTTTGACGTCAGGTTCTTCTCTCCAGATCCAACATGGCGAACATCCGGTGTGTGAAGGTGAGTCCGCTTCACGCACACGCTTCACGCACACGCTTCACGCACATGCTGCACGCAGATAATACCTGAGTTAGAGTCGTAACGAGCGCGTGCGTTGATTCACGCGTTAACGTGCTTTTAATCACAGAAGTCCACACGTGTCGAACACAGTCACAGCGCCCCCTACCGGAAGCTGTTCACTAGGTCGCCTCATCTCCTTTCCTAACACGATTCCTCGTCATAGGTTCAAGGAAAGATGAGAAGGAGAAGCTGTAAGGAGTTAGGAAAGGAGAAGCTGTAAGGAGTTAGGAAAGGAGAAGCTGTGAGGAGTTAGGAAAGGAGAAGCTGTGAGGAATCAGGAAAGGATAAGTTGTAAGGAGTTAGGAAAGGAGAAGCTGTAAGGATGGTTAGGAAGGGATAAGCTGTAAGGAGTTAGGAAAGGAGAAGCTGTAAGAAGTTAGTAAAGGAGAAGCTGTAAGGAGTCAGGAAAGGAGAAGCTGTAAGGAGTTAGGAAAGGAGAAGCTGTAAGGAGTCAGGAAAGGAGAAGCTGTAAGGAGGGTTAGGAAAGGAGAAGCTGTAAGGAGTTAGGAAAGGAGAAGCTGTAAGGAGTTAGGAAAGGAGAAGCTGTAAGGAGTCAGGAAAGGAGAAGCTGTAAGGAGGGTTAGGAAAGGAGAAGCTGTAAGGAGTTAGGAAAGGAGAAGCTGTAAGGAGTTAGGAAAGGAGAAGCTGTAAGGAGGGTTAGGAAAGGAGAAGCTGTAAGGAGTCAGGAAAGGAGAAGCTGTAAGGAGGGTTAGGAAAGGAGAAGCTGTAAGGAGTTAGGAAAGGAGAAGCTGTAAGGAGTCAGGAAAGGAGAAGCTGTAAGGAGTCAGGAAAGGAGAAGCTGTGAGGAGTCAGGAAAGGATAAGCTGTAAGGAGTTAGGAAAGGATAAGTTGTAAGGAGTCAGGAAAGGAGAAGCTGTAAGGAGTTAGGAAAGGAGAAGCTATAAGGAGTCAGGAAAGGATAAGCTGTAAGGAGTTAGGAAAGGAGAAGCTTTAAGGAGTCAGGAAAGGAGAAGCTTTAAGGAGTCAGGAAAGGAGAAGCTGTAAGAAGTTAGTAAAGGAGAAGCTGTAAGGAGTTAGGAAAGGAGAAGCTGTAAGGAGGGTTAGGAAAGGAGAAGCTGTAAGGAGTTAGGAAAGGAGAAGCTGTAAGGAGTTAGGAAAGGAGAAGCTGTAAGGAATTAGGAAAGGAGACACTGTAAGGAGGGTTAGGAAAGGAGAAGCTGTAAGGAGGGTTAGGATCGGAGAAGCTGTAAGGAGTCAGGAAAGGAGACACTGTAAGGAGTTAGGATAGGAGAAGCTGTAAGGAGTCAGGAAAGGAGAAGCTGTAAGGAGGGTTAGGAAAGGAGACACTGTAAGGAGTTAGGATAGGAGACACTGTAAGGAGTTAGGAAAGGAGGGTTAGGAAAGGAGACACTGTAAGGAGTTAGGATAGGAGAAGCTGTAAGGAGTCAGGAAAGGAGGGTTAGGAAAGGAGACACTGTAAGGAGTTAGGATAGGAGAAGCTGTAAGGAGTCAGGAAAGGAGAAGCTGTAAGGAATTAGGAAAGGAGACACTGTAAGGAGGGTTAGGAAAGGAGAAGCTGTAAGGAGTCAGGAAAGGAGAAGCTGTAAGGAGGGTTAGGAAAGGAGAAGCTGTAAGGAGTTAGGATAGGAGAAGCTGTAAGGAGTTAGGAAAGGAGGGTTAGGAAAGGAGAAGCTGTAAGGAGTTAGGATAGGAGAAGCTGTAAGGAGTCAGGAAAGGAGAAGCTGTAAGGAGGGTTAGGAAAGGAGAAGCTGTAAGGAGTTAGGAAAGGAGACACTAACGAGGGTTAGGAAAGGAGAAGCTGTAAGGAGGGTTAGGAAAGGAGACACTGTAAGGAGTCAGGAAAGGAGGGTTAGGAAAGGAGACACTGTAAGGAGTTAGGAAAGGAGACACTGTAAGGAGTTAGGAAAGGAGAAGCTGTAAGGAGTTAGGATAGGAGAAGCTGTAAGGAGGGTTAGGATAGGAGAAGCTGTAAGGAGTTAGGAAAGGAGAAGCTGTAAGGAGTTAGGAAAGGAGACACTGTAAGGAGTTAGGAAAGGAGGGTTAGGGTGCACAGACGTACAGTTATAATAAGGTTTCCTGTTTTAACGATGGAGAAAAGAACGATTGTTGATTCTCTGTCTCTCCTGCTTCCCTTGTCCCCCCCCCCTGGTACACCCGCTCGTCCACCGCTCCGTCCCTGTGGTCCAGGGGATGGTGGGCCTGGTGACCGGCGGTGCGTCCGGTCTGGGTCGAGCCACCGTGGAGCGCCTGGTGCAGTGCGGAGCGTCCGCGGTGGTCCTGGACCTGCCGTCCTCGGATGGACACGCTCTGGCCTCGAGTCTGGGAGATCGATGTGTCTTCGCTCCAGCAGACGTGAGTCAGACATGTGGTTTTAACAGGGACAGACAAATGTGTCCTCGTCCTTCTCAAGCTGCTCAGATCAGAATCTGGGTTCAGTGACAAGTAGCTTTACACGTACAAGGGATTTGTGTTTGTGACTAAATAATACAAATAGTAAAGAAATAATATTAACATGAGAAAGTAAAGAATAATTTGACTTGTGACAAGAGAAACTTAAAACTCAGATCAACGCTGCAGCTGTAACCTGAGGTGTAGTACATCCTCAGCTCAGTAGGTGGCGCTCTCACATCATCCAGCACTGAAAACAGCACAGTTTCCTGTTGGCTGGTTCTGGTTCTTGTAGTTGAACGTGTCTGGTTCACGTCTTTGTCCCCGTCTGTGTTTCCAGATGTTTTCAGACCTGTTCCACGGCTCTCTCCAGAGGACATTACCCAGAGTTCAGTGCAGGTGTGAAACAGCTTGTTCCTTGTGGTTTCCAGGTGACGTCCGAGGCCGACGTGCAGGCGGCCGTGTCTCTGGCCAGAGAGAAGTTTGGGAAACTGGATTTGGCCGTTAACTGCGCCGGAATCGCTGTGGCTGTGAAGACGTACAACTTTAAAAAGGACTGTCCTCACAGCCTGGAAGATTTCCAGCGTGTCATCAACGTACGAAACATGAAACCAATTTCAGTCACGTGACCTCAGACGCTGGTGTGAGACGTGTCTTTTTCTGCAGGTTAATATCGCAGGAACCTTTAACGTGATTCGTTTGGCCGTCGGCGAGATGGGAAAGAACGAGCCGGACGCTGACGGACACAGAGGCTGCATCATCAACACGGCCAGCGTGGCAGCGTTTGACGGACAGGTGATTTCAAAACACGTTAAATCTGTTATATCATAATAAGAGTTTGTTTGAAATAGTTACAAAAGTAAAATTAAACAGTTAATTGTTAATACAATTGTTACTAGAGTTGAATAATGATAAAAGTTAAGTATTAATAAATATTAAATAATGATAAATGTTCATTAATAATGAAAGTGTTTGATGTGCAGGTCGGACAAGCAGCGTATTCAGCGTCTAAAGGAGGAATCGTTGGGATGACGCTGCCGATCGCACGAGACCTGGCACCGATGGGCATCCGGGTCATAACCATCGCACCTGGTTAGTTAACGTACAGCTGGTTAGTTAACGTACAGCTGGTCAGTTAACGTACAGCTGGTTAGTTAACGTACAGCTGGTCAGTTAACGTACAGCTGGTCAGTTAACGTACAGCTGGTCAGTTAACGTACAGCTGGTTAGTTAACGTACAGCTGGTTAGTTAACGTACAGCTGGTCAGTTAACGTACAGCTGGTCAGTTAACGTACAGCTGGTTAGTTAACGTACAGCTGGTTAGTTAACGTACAGCTGGTCAGTTAACGTACATCTGGTTAGTTAACGTACAGCTGGTTAGTTAACGTACAGCTGGTCAGTTAACGTACAGCTGGTCAGTTAACGTACAGCTGGTTAGTTAACGTACAGCTGGTCAGTTAACGTACAGCTGGTTAGTTAACGTACAGCTGGTTAGTTAACATACAGCTGGTCAGTTAACATACATCTGGTTAGTTAACGTACAGCTGGTTAGTTAACGTACAGCTGGTCAGTTAACGTACAGCTGGTCAGTTAACATACATCTGGTTAGTTAACGTACAGCTGGTTAGTTAACGTACAGCTGGTCAGTTAACATACAGCTGGTTAGTTAACGTACAGCTGGTCAGTTAACATACAGCTGGTCAGTTAACGTACAGCTGGTCAGTTAACATACATCTGGTTAGTTAACGTACAGCTGGTTAGTTAACGTACAGCTGGTCAGTTAACATACAGCTGGTCAGTTAACATACATCTGGTTAGTTAACGTACAGCTGGTTAGTTAACTTACAGCTGGTCAGTTAACATACAGCTGGTCAGTTAACATACAGCTGGTTAGTTAACGTACAGCTGGTTAGTTAACATACAGCTGGTCAGTTAACATACATCTGGTTAGTTAACGTACAGCTGGTTAGTTAACGTACAGCTGGTCAGTTAACGTACAGCTGGTTAGTTAACGTACAGCTGGTTAGTTAACGTACAGCTGGTCAGTTAACATTCAGCTGGTCAGTTAACATTCAGCTGGTTAGTTAACGTACAGCTGGTTAGTTAACGTACATCTGGTTAGTTAACATTCAGCTGGTCAGTTAACATTCAGCTGGTCAGTTAACATTCAGCTGGTTAGTTAACGTACAGCTGGTTAGTTAACATACAGCTGGTTAGTTAACGTACAGCTGGTCAGTTGACATTCAGCTGGTCAGTTAACATTCAGCTGGTTAGTTAACGTACAGCTGGTTAGTTAACGTACAGCTGGTTAGTTAACGTACATCTGGTTAGTTAACATTCAGCTGGTCAGTTAACATTCAGCTGGTTAGTTAACGTACAGCTGGTTAGTTAACGTACAGCTGGTTAGTTAACGTACAGCTGGTTAGTTAACATTCAGCTGGTCAGTTAACATTCAGCTGGTCAGTTAACATTCAGCTGGTTAGTTAACGTACAGCTGGTTAGTTAACGTACAGCTGGTCAGTTAACATTCAGCTGGTCAGTTAACGTACAGCTGGTCAGTTAACGTACAGCTGGTCAGTTAACATTCACCTGGTCAGTTAACATACAGCTGGTTAGTTAACATTCACCTGGTCAGTTAACATACAGCTGGTCAGTTAACATACAGCTGGTTAGTTAACGTACAGCTGGTTAGTTAACATACAGCTGGTCAGTTAACATACAGCTGGTCAGTTAACATTCACCTGGTCAGTTAACGTACAGCTGGTCAGTTAACATACAGCTGGTCAGTTAACATTCACCTGGTCAGTTAACATACAGCTGGTCAGTTAACATACAGCTGGTCAGTTAACATTCACCTGGTCAGTTAACGTACAGCTGGTTAGTTAACGTACAGCTGGTTAGTTAACGTACAGCTGGTCAGTTAACATACAGGTGGTTAGTTAACATTCACCTGGTCAGTTAACGTACAGCTGGTTAGTTAACGTACAGCTGGTTAGTTAACGTACAGCTGGTCAGTTAACGTACAGCTGGTTAGTTAACATACAGCTGGTTAGTTAACATACAGCTGGTTAGTTAACGTACAGCTGGTCAGTTAACGTACAGCTGGTCAGTTAACATTCAGCTGGTCAGTTAACATTCACCTGGTCAGTTAACATACAGCTGGTTAGTTAACATTCACCTGGTCAGTTAACATACAGCTGGTCAGTTAACATACAGCTGGTTAGTTAACGTACAGCTGGTTAGTTAACATACAGCTGGTCAGTTAACATTCACCTGGTCAGTTAACGTACAGCTGGTTAGTTAACGTACAGCTGGTTAGTGAACATACACCTGGTCAGTTAACATACAGCTGGTTAGTTAACGTACAGCTGGTTAGTGAACATACACCTGGTCAGTTAACATACAGCTGGTTAGTTAACATACAGCTGGTTAGTTAAGATACAGCTGGTTAGTTAAGATACAGCTGGTTAGTTAACGTACAGCTGGTCAGTTAACATACAGCTGGTTAGTGAACATACAGCTGGTTAGTTAACATACACCTGGTCAGTTTACATACAGCTGGTCAGTTAACATACACCTGGTCAGTTAACATACAGCTGGTCAGTTAACATACAGCTGGTTAGTTAACGTACAGCTGGTAAGTTAACATACAGCTGGTCAGTTAACCTTCACCTGGTTAGTTGGTGGTTGTCCTTCATGTCCCCTCCTCTCGTCCTGCAGGTCTGTTTTCGACGCCCCTCCTCGCTGGTCTTCCAGAGAAGGTGCGCTCGTTTCTCGCCCGTCAGGTGCCCTTCCCCTCGCGCCTGGGAGACCCCGCTGAGTTTGCCCACCTGGTGACATCACTGGCTGAGAACCCGATGATTAACGGCGAGGTCATCAGACTGGACGGAGCCATTCGCATGCAGCCCTGAGTGTGTGTGTGTGTGTGTGTGTGTGTGTGTGTGTGTGTGTGTGTGTGTGCAGTACTTTATGTTGTTTTCTAATCTGATTTGACATTAAACTGATTTGTTTAATTGATTTTGAGTTTTTTTCTTTAAGTGTTTTTTGCTCAGTCTTTAAAATCATAACGCACACATTCTTTTTGGGAACTTGGGACAAGATGGCGAAACATTTTGAAACAAAGTGTGTATGTCTCTGAGCAGGCGACCCCTAGTGTCCAGATATATGTTTACAGTTTGTCTCCAGAACTCGGAAAAGGAATCTTCTTTAAATTTGGTGTAAACGTTCACAGATGAACTGGTTGGATTCTAGAGGTCAGAGGTCACTGGGACCTGTTGTTTTGGTCTTCAGAGAATTTCTTCACATTTTGTTGAACCTTGATCACATTTTTTAGATGATAACAATAAATCAGTTTGAGGAACAAGTTGTAAGTTACAGAAGACAGAATGTGAAACGCTCCGTGAACAAGCGAGGGCGGTTCTTCTTCAGATCAGTTAGAGAAGTGACACGTTGGGTGTTTTCCTGTGAAGAAGGAAGTGAAGCAACGTTAAAGCTTCAGTCCTAAACATGAACGCTCATCTCATCTTCATCTTCTTCTTTCTCAGTGAGTTGGTCCGTTTTACTTTACTCTTTTCTTTCTTTGAAGTTAATAAGATTTGATGGTGTTTCTTTACTTCTCCTCAGTCTCCTTCACACGTTGCTCTGTCTCATGACATCATGTTCAAAGTTGTAGTTTCTCAGCAGAAGTCATCGGCTCATGTTTTACTCTTTTCTTGTTACAAAGTTGTTTCCAAGAATTACATTTTTTAAATTTGTGTGATACATTTATTATTTGTTTCATATCAGATTTTCCTGAAAGAATCATTTAACCTATTTATCTGATTTTATACATAGTTTCCTTTCGTCGTATTTAGACTTTTATTTGTCCCCGGAGGTCAATTCAACCTGAGACAAAACAGGAAATGAACAAACAGTCGGGGCCTGTTTCTGTGAATTTCTTTAAGTGACATTGAAGCTGTGGTGAGAAAACATCATGAGTCAGTCTCAGCTGTCAATCAGGAAACAGTCTCAGCTGTCAATCAGGAAACAGTCTCAGCTGTCAATCAGGAGTCAGTCTCAGCTGTCAATCAGGAAACAGTCTCAGCTGTCAATCAGGAGTCAGTCTCAGCTGTCAATCAGGAGTCAGTCTCAGCTGTCAATCAGGAAACAGTCTCAGCTGTCAATCAGGAAACAGTCTCAGCTGTCAATCAGGAGTCAGTCTCAGCTGTCAATCAGGAAACAGTCTCAGCTGTCAATCAGGAAACAGTCTCAGCTGTCAATCAGGAGTCAGTCTCAGCTGTCAATCAGGAAACAGTCTCAGCTGTCAATCAGGAAACAGTCTCAGCTGTCAATCAGGACGTCTCAGCCTGTTTTTATATCATCAAATAACTAATTAAGACCAAACTGATCAGAAACACTTGAACAAACATCAGTGAGAGAAGAACGAGCTGAAATGACAGAATCATCTTTGATAATCATTTATTTAACGTCTGCTTTGATTTCTTACTTTGGTCCATGTCCCATCTGCTAACATGGAGGAGTGTTGATGTTTCAGCATCCTTGTTGCAGGTCGGTCTCACTGACTCTGTGTGGACTGGACCTGAAGGAGGAACCATCACAGTTAGTTGCTTATTTCACTTCTCTGGAAGGAAGACAAAGCTTTTCTGCAGGAAGTCGTGTGGAGACGGAAACGTCCTGATTGAGACAGACGGCGTCAGAGCTCAGAGCGGCAGATACAGCATCGAATACGAAGAAGGAGTTTTTCTACAATCTTATACATTTATTCATGTGACAATAAAACAGCTGAGGAAGTCGGACTCTGGAAATTACACGTGCAGGTTGAAGAAAACTGTTCGTATAGACTCAACCAAAAGGGTTGAGATCATCGTCACAGACGGTGAGTTTCTACAGAAACGTACAGAAACTGTTTCAGATTCTACAAATATTCTATAAATCAATTCTATTTGTACATCACCAAATCGTAGTATACCTAATCTCCATGTACCCTGGTGATAAAGTAATAATGTGTGTGTGTGTGTGTGTGTGTATATGTTGTGTTTGTAATTGTTTCACAGCTTCACCTTCTTCGACACCGAACTGGACAGTGGAACCTTCTCCAACATCTTTCCCAGCAGCCACAGCTCCCACCTCCAACTCTCCTGAACCCAGCGAGCAGTCATCTGCACTTCAGGTAAAATACTAATAAAAAGGTATTTTCATCAGGAAACTGAAAAATGAACGAAATGTTTTTGCTGAAAGTGACGTTCAAACTCATCGTGATGTCATCGTGGCTGAAGAGGAAGGAAGTGACGGTCGGAGGATTAAACACGTACTTCATGTTAATATTAATGATTTAATATGTACTTCATGTTACTATTAATGATTTAATATGTACTTCATGTTACTATTGATGATTTTAATATGTACTTCATGTTACTATTAATGATTTAATATGTACTTCATGTTACTATTAATGATTTAATATGTACTACATGTTACTATTAATGATTTAATATGTACTTCATGTTACTATTAATGATTTAATATGTACTACATGTTACTATTAATGATTTAATATGTACTTCATGTTACTATTAATGATTTAATATGTACTTCATGTTACTATTAATGATTTTAACATGTACTTCATGTTACTATTAATGATTTAATATGTACTACATGTTACTATTAATGATTTAATATGTACTACATGTTACTATTAATGATTTAATATGTACTTCATGTTACTATTAATGATTTAATATGTACTACATGTTACTATTAATGATTTAATATGTACTTCATGTTACTATTAATGATTTAACATGTACTACATGTTACTATTAATGATTTAATATGTACTTCATGTTACTATTAATGATTTAATATGTACTTCATGTTACTATTAATGATTTAACATGTACTTCATGTTAATATTAATGATTTAATATGTACTACATGTTACTATTAATGATTTAATATGTACTTCATGTTACTATTAATGATTTAATATGTACTACATGTTACTATTAATGATTTAATATGTACTTCATGTTACTATTAATGATTTAACATGTACTTCATGTTACTATTAATGATTTTAACATGTACTTCATGTTACTATTAATGATTTAATATGTACTTCATGTTACTATTAATGATTTAACATGTACTTCATGTTACTATTAATGATTTAATATGTACTTCATGTTACTATTAATGATTTTAACATGTACTTCATGTTAATATTAATGATTTAATATGTACTTCATGTTACTATTAATGATTTAATATGTACTTCATGTTAATATTAATGATTTAATATGTACTTCATGTTAATATTAATGATTTAATATGTACTTCATGTTACTATTAATTATTTTAACATGTACTTCATGTTACTATTAATGATTTAATATGTACTTCATGTTACTATTAATGATTTAATATGTACTTCATGTTACTATTAATGATTTTAACATGTACTTCATGTTACTATTAATGATTTAATATGTACTTCATGTTACTATTAATGATTTAACATGTACTTCATGTTACTATTAATGATTTAACATGTACTTCATGTTACTATTAATGATTTAACATGTACTTCATGTTACTATTAATGATTTAACACGTACTTCATGTTACTATTAATGATTTAATATGTACTTCATGTTACTGTTAATGATTTAATATGTACTTCATGTTACTATTAATGATTTTAACATGTACTTCATGTTACTATTAATGATTTAATATGTACTTCATGTTACTATTAATGATTTTAACATGTACTTCATGTTACTATTAATGATTTAATATGTACTTCATGTTACTATTAATGATTTAACATGTACTTCATGTTACTATTAATGATTTAATATGTACTTCATGTTACTATTAATGATTTAACATGTACTTCATGTTACTATTAATGATTTAACATGTACTTCATGTTACTATTAATGATTTTAATATGTACTTCATGTTACTATTAATGATTTAACATGTACTTCATGTTACTATTAATGATTTAATATGTACTTCATGTTACTATTAATGATTTACTTCATGTTACTATTAATGATTTAATATGTACTTCATGTTACTATTAATGTTTTTAATATGTACTTCATCTTACTATTAATGATTTTAACATGTACTTCATGTTACTATTAATGATTTAATATGTACTTCATGTTACTATTAATGATTTAACATGTACTTCATGTTACTATTAATGATTTAATATGTACTACATGTTACTATTAATGATTTAATATGTACCTCATGTTACTATTAATGATTTTAATATGTACTTCATGTTACTATTAATGATTTAATATGTACTTCATGTTACTATTAATGATTTTAATATGTACTTCATGTTACTATTAATGATTTAATATGTACTTCATGTTACTATTAATGATTTAATATGTACTTCATGTTACTATTAATGATTTTAACATGTACTTCATGTTACTATTAATGATTTAATATGTACTTCATGTTACTATTAATGATTTTAACATGTACTTTATGTTACTATTAATGATTTAATATGTACTTCATGTTACTATTAATGATTTTAACATGTACTTTATGTTACTATTAATGATTTAATATGTACTTCATGTTACTATTAATGATTTTAATATGTACTTCATGTTACTATTAATGATTTAATATGTACTTCATGTTACTATTAATGATTTTAACATGTACTTCATGTTACTATTAATGATTTAATATGTACTTCATCTTACTATTAATGATTTTAACATGTACTTCATGTTACTATTAATGATTTAATATGTACTTCATGTTACTATTAATGATTTAATATGTACTACATGTTACTATTAATGATTTAATATGTACCTCATGTTACTATTAATGATTTTAATATGTACTTCATGTTACTATTAATGATTTAATATGTACTTCATGTTACTATTAATGATTTTAATATGTACTTCATGTTACTATTAATGATTTAATATGTACTTCATGTTACTATTAATGATTTTAACATGTACTTCATGTTACTATTAATGATTTAATATGTACTTCATGTTACTATTAATGATTTAATATGTACCTCATGTTACTATTAATGATTTTAACATGTACTTCATGTGACTATTAATGATTTAATATGTACTTCATGTTACTATTAATGATTTTAATATGTACTTCATCTTACTATTAATGATTTAATATGTACTTCATGTTACTATTAATGATTTAATATGTACTTCATGTTACTATTAATGTTTTTAATATGTACTTCATCTTACTATTAATGATTTTAACATGTACTTCATGTTACTATTAATGATTTAATATGTACCTCATGTTACTATTAATGATTTTAACATGTACTTCATGTTACTATTAATGATTTAATATGTACCTCATGTTACTATTAATGATTTTGATATGTACTTCATGTTACTATTAATGATTTAACATGTACTTCATGTTACTATTAATGATTTAATATGTACTTCATGTTACTATTAATGATTTAATATGTACCTCATGTTACTATTAATGATTTTAATATGTACTTCATGTTACTATTAATGATTTAATATGTACTTCATGTTACTATTAATGATTTAACATGTACTTCATGTTACTATTAATGATTTTAATATGTACTTCATGTTACTATTAATGATTTAACATGTACTTCATGTTACTATTAATGATTTTAATATGTACTTCATGTTACTATTAATGATTTAATATGTACTTCATGTTACTATTAATGATTTAACATGTACTTCATGTTACTATTAATGATTTTAATATGTACTTCATGTTACTATTAATGATTTTAATATGTACTTCATGTTACTATTAATGATTTTAATATGTACTTCATGTTACTATTAATGATTTTAATATGTACTTCATGTTACTATTAATGATTTAACATGTACTTCATGTTACTATTAATGATTTTAATATGTACTTCATGTTACTATTAATGATTTTAATATGTACTTCATGTCACTAAGATCACATCTGTTCTGCTGAATGTGAGTTTCATCATCATCATCATCATCACACTCTCAGTGACTGTGATGGCTTTCTGCAGGATCAGAACCAGTAAACACACAGGTAATACACAATGCAATATTACACACACACACACACACACACACACACACACACAGCATTAGCATTATTAATAATAATACATTACATAACGTACAGTACTCGTTCAGAAAGAATAAAGATGTGTTTCTAAATGTTTAAACTGTTGGTTCCAGGTTGAAGACGACTCCATCACATGCACCTACACTGAGGTGGACTCTGACCTCAGTGACTCACTCTACAGCGCCCCCTATAGACATGTTCACACTGTGACTCAGGTACAGATGAACTGTCAGTGAAGAAGCTTCATGTTCTCTGTACTCGACTTTTGCTCCAGGTTAAATGTGACTGTAACTGTAACTGTAACTGTAACTCAGTAACTGTAACTCAGTAACTGTAACTCTGTAACTGTAACTCAGTAACTGTAACTCAGTAACTGTAACTCTGTAACTGTAACTCAGTAACTGTAACTGTAACTCAGTAACTGTAACTGTAACTGTAACTCAGTAACTTCATGTTACAGAGAGTTTACTCTTAAATAATAAATAACTTTTAAATAACATTAATAAACTTTGTATCTTTTTATATGCATTTGTTACCTCGAGCCTGAATTACTGTACTTATAGATTTCAATTAGTCAACCATGACTCCTCCATGCACACACAAGTGATTCATGGAGTTCCACAAGGTTCTGTCCTTGGACCGATCCTCTTCACCTTATGAAGAGCTCGTGCAGCTGGTTAGTTAACATACAGCTGGTCAGTTAACATACAGCTGGTCAGTTAACGTACAGCTGGTTAGTTAACATACAGCTGGTCAGTTAACATACAGCTGGTCAGTTAACATACAGCTGGTCAGTTAACGTACAGCTGGTCAGTTAACATACAGCTGGTCAGTTAACATACAGCTGGTCAGTTAACATACAGCTGGTTAGTTAACATACAGCTGGTCAGTTAACATACAGCTGGTCAGTTAACGTACAGCTGGTCAGTTAACATACAGCTGGTTAGTTAACATACAGCTGGTTAGTTAACGTACAGCTGGTCAGTTAACATACAGCTGGTCAGTTAACGTACAGCTGGTCAGTTAACATACAGCTGGTCAGTTAACATACAGCTGGTTAGTTAACATACAGCTGGTTAGTTAACGTACAGCTGGTTAGTTAACGTACAGCTGGTCAGTTAACATACAGCTGGTCAGTTAACGTACAGCTGGTCAGTTAACATACAGCTGGTCAGTTAACATACAGCTGGTCAGTTAACATACAGCTGGTTAGTTAACATACAGCTCGTTAGTTAACGTACAGCTGGTCAGTTAACATACAGCTGGTCAGTTAACGTACAGCTGGTCAGTTAACATACAGCTGGTCAGTTAACATACAGCTGGTTAGTTAACATACAGCTGGTTAGTTAACGTACAGCTGGTTAGTTAACATACAGCTGGTTAGTTAACATACAGCTGGTCAGTTAACGTACAGCTGGTCAGTTAACATACAGCTGGTCAGTTAACATACAGCTGGTTAGTTAACATACAGCTGGTTAGTTAACATACAGCTGGTTAGTTAACGTACAGCTGGTTAGTTAACATACAGCTGGTAAGTTAACATACAGCTGGTTAGTTAACATTCACCTGGTAAGTTAACATACAGCTGGTCAGTTAACATACAGCTGGTCAGTTAACATACAGCTGGTCAGTTAACATACACCTGGTTAGTTAACATACAGCTGGTCAGTTAACATACAGCTGGTCAGTTAAGATACAGCTGGTTAGTGTACATACACCTTGTTAGTGAACATACAGCTGGTCAGTTAACATACAGCTGGTTAGTTAACATACAGCTGGTCAGTTAACATACAGCTGGTTAGTGTACATACACCTGGTCTGTTAACATACAGCTGGTTAGTTAACATACAGCTGGTCAGTTAACATACAGCTGGTTAGTTAACGTACAGCTGGTTAGTGAACATACACCTGGTCAGTTAACATACAGCTGGTTAGTTAACGTACAGCTGGTTAGTGAACATACACCTGGTCAGTTAACATACAGCTGGTTAGTTAACATACAGCTGGTAAGTTAACATACAGCTGGTCAGTTAAGATACAGCTGGTTAGTTAACGTACAGCTGGTCAGTTAACATACAGCTGGTTAGTGAACATACAGCTGGTTAGTTAACATACACCTGGTCAGTTAACATACAGCTGGTCAGTTGTCATACAGCTGGTTAGTTAACGTACAGCTGGTAAGTTAACATACAGCTGGTTAGTGAACATACAGCTGGTTAGTTAACATACAGCTGGTTAGTTAACATACAGCTGGTTAGTTAACATTCACCTGGTCAGTTAACGTACAGCTGGTCAGTTAACATACACCTGGTCAGTTAACATACAGCTGGTCAGTTAACATACAGCTGGTTAGTTAACGTACAGCTGGTCAGTTAACATTCACCTGGTCAGTTAACATACAGCTGGTCAGTTAACCTTCACCTGGTTAGTTGGTGGTTGTCCTTCATGTCCCCTCCTCTCGTCCTGCAGGTCTGTTTTCGACGCCCCTCCTCGCTGGTCTTCCAGAGAAGGTGCGCTCGTTTCTCGCCCGTCAGGTGCCCTTCCCCTCGCGCCTGGGAGACCCCGCTGAGTTTGCCCACCTGGTGACATCACTGGCTGAGAACCCGATGATTAACGGCGAGGTCATCAGACTGGACGGAGCCATTCGCATGCAGCCCTGAGAGTGTGTGTGTGTGTGTGTGTGTGTGTGTGTGTGTGTGTGTGTGTGTGCAGTACTTTATGTTGTTTTCTAATCTGATTTGACATTAAACTGATTTGTTTAATTGATTTTGAGTTTTTTTCTTTAAGTGTTTTTTGCTCAGTCTTTAAAATCATAACGCACACATTCTTTTTGGGAACTTGGGACAAGATGGCGAAACATTTTGAAACAAAGTGTGTATGTCTCTGAGCAGGCGACCCCTAGTGTCCAGATATATGTTTACAGTTTGTCTCCAGAACTCGGAAAAGGAATCTTCTTTAAATTTGGTGTAAACGTTCACAGATGAACTTGTTGGATTCTAGAGGTCAGAGGTCACTGGGACCTGTTGTTTTGGTCTTCAGAGAATTTCTTCACATTTTGTTAAACCTTGATCACATTTTTTAGATGATTACAATAAATCATGTAACCCAGTTTCAATAAAGGGTTAAAACGTAGATCAAGGATCCGCCTCGATAGGTCGAGTGAGATCAGCCACTCAGAAGTGAGAGTTGGATCATGTCCCGCCTCCAGCTCAACGTGATTGACAGATCACTCCGCACCTGCATGATCGATGGTGAGTGAGTGAGATCAGAACAGGAAGTGGAGTTGAGACCAGTCACTGGAAGTCTGTTCAAGTTGGTGGAGCTGGGAGTGAACTGGGAGACAGAGGGTCCCAGTTCGTTTCACTGATCTCGATAAGCTAATCATCTGAATCTGATGTAGCATGATGTGGTCACGTGCTGCGAGTCGTCTGTGGGACCTGCTGTAGAGAAGATCTGAGAAACACACAGTGCTTCAATTCAGACATGAGTCAAAGCAGGAAGTGCTTGGTAACAGTTATGCTTTGGAAATAGAAACACTTTTATTTACAGTGTTAACTGGTTATAAAAGCAGTGTTAACTGGTTATAAAAGCAGTGTTAACTTGTTATAAAAGCAGTGTTAACTGGTTATAAAAGCAGTGTTAACTTGTTATAAAGGCAGTGTTAACTGGTTATAAAGACAGTGTTAACTGGTTATAAAGACAGTGTTAACTGGTTATAAAGGCAGTGTTAACTGGTTATAAAGACAGTGTTAACTGGTTATAAAGACAGTGTTAACTGGTTATAAAGACAGTGTTAACTGGTTATAAAAGCAGTGTTAACTGGTTATAAAGACAGTGTTAACTGGTTATAAAGACAGTGTTAACTGGTTATAAAAGCAGTGTTAACTTGTTATAAAAGCAGTGTTAAGTGGTTATAAAAGCAGTGTTAACTGGTTATAAAGGCAGTGTTAACTGGTTATAAAAGCAGTGTTAACTTGTTATAAAAGCAGTGTTAACTGGTTATAAAAGCAGTGTTAACTTGTTATAAAAGCAGTGTTAACTGGTTATAAAAGCAGTGTTAACTGGTTATAAAGACAGTGTTAACTGGTTATAAAGGCAGTGTTAACTGGTTATAAAAGACAGTGTTAACTGGTTATAAAGACAGTGTTAACTGGTTATAAAGACAGTGTTAACTGGTTATAAAGACAGTGTTAACTGGTTATAAAAGCAGTGTTAACTGGTTATAAAGACAGTGTTAACTGGTTATAAAGGCAGTGTTAACTGGTTATAAAAGCAGTGTTAAGTGGTTATAAAAGCAGTGTTAACTGGTTATAAAGGCAGTGTTAACTGGTTATAAAGACAGTGTTAACTGGTTATAAAAGCAGTGTTAACTGGTTATAAAGACAGTGTTAACTGGTTATAAAGACAGTGTTAACTGGTTATAAAGGCAGTGTTAACTGGTTATAAAAGCAGTGTTAACTGGTTATAAAAGCAGTGTTAACTGGTTATAAAAGCAGTGTTAACTGGTTATAAAGGCAGTGTTAACTGGTTATAAAGACAGTGTTAACTGGTTATAAAAGCAGTGTTAACTGGTTATAAAGACAGTGTTAACTGGTTATAAAAGCAGTGTTAACTGGTTATAAAGACAGTGTTAACTGGTTATAAAAGCAGTGTTAACTTGTTATAAAAGCAGTGTTAACTGGTTATAAAGACAGTGTTAACTGGTTATAAAGACAGTGTTAACTGGTTATAAAAGCAGTGTTAACTGGTTATAAAGACAGTGTTAACTGGTTATAAAGGCAGTGTTAACTGGTTATAAAGACAGTGTTAACTGGTTATAAAGACAGTGTTAACTGGTTATAAAAGCAGTGTTAACTGGTTATAAAAGCAGTGTTAACTGGTTATAAAGACAGTGTTAACTGGTTATAAAGACAGTGTTAACTTGTTATAAAAGCAGTGTTAACTGGTTATAAAAGCAGTGTTAACTTGTTATAAAGGCAGTGTTAACTGGTTATAAAAGCAGTGTTAACTTGTTATAAAAGCAGTGTTAACTGGTTATAAAAGCAGTGTTAACTTGTTATAAAAGCAGTGTTAACTGGTTATAAAAGCAGTGTTAACTGGTTATAAAGACAGTGTTAACTGGTTATAAAGGCAGTGTTAACTGGTTATAAAAGACAGTGTTAACTGGTTATAAAGACAGTGTTAACTGGTTATAAAGACAGTGTTAACTGGTTATAAAGACAGTGTTAACTGGTTATAAAAGCAGTGTTAAGTGGTTATAAAAGCAGTGTTAACTGGTTATAAAGGCAGTGTTAACTGGTTATAAAGACAGTGTTAACTGGTTATAAAAGCAGTGTTAACTGGTTATAAAGACAGTGTTAACTGGTTATAAAGACAGTGTTAACTGGTTATAAAGGCAGTGTTAACTGGTTATAAAAGCAGTGTTAACTGGTTATAAAAGCAGTGTTAACTGGTTATAAAAGCAGTGTTAACTGGTTATAAAGGCAGTGTTAACTGGTTATAAAAGCAGTGTTAACTTGTTATAAAAGCAGTGTTAACTGGTTATAAAGACAGTGTTAACTGGTTATAAAGACAGTGTTAACTGGTTATAAAAGCAGTGTTAACTGGTTATAAAGACAGTGTTAACTGGTTATAAAGGCAGTGTTAACTGGTTATAAAGACAGTGTTAACTGGTTATAAAGACAGTGTTAACTGGTTATAAAAGCAGTGTTAACTGGTTATAAAAGCAGTGTTAACTGGTTATAAAGACAGTGTTAACTGGTTATAAAGGCAGTGTTAACTGGTTATAAAGGCAGTGTTAACTGGTTATAAAGGCAGTGTTAACTGGTTATAAAGACAGTGTTAACTGGTTATAAAGACAGTGTTAACTGGTTATAAAGACAGTGTTAACTGGTTATAAAAGCAGTGTTAACTGGTTATAAAAGCAGTGTTAACTGGTTATAAAGACAGTGTTAACTGGTTATAAAGACAGTGTTAACTGGTTATAAAAGCAGTGTTAACTGGTTATAAAGACAGTGTTAACTGGTTATAAAAGCAGTGTTAACTGGTTATAAAAGCAGTGTTAACTGGTTATAAAGACAGTGTTAACTGGTTATAAAGACAGTGTTAACTGGTTATAAAAGCAGTGTTAACTGGTTATAAAAGCAGTGTTAACTGGTTATAAAAGCAGTGTTAACTGGTTATAAAGGCAGTGTTAACTGGTTATAAAGGCAGTGTTAACTGGTTATAAAGGCAGTGTTAACTGGTTATAAGGACAGTGTTAACTGGTTATAAAAGCAGTGTTAACTGGTTATAAAGACAGTGTTAACTGGTTATAAAGACAGTGTTAACTGGTTATAAAGACAGTGTTAACTGGTTATAAAAGCAGTGTTAACTGGTTATAAAGGCAGTGTTAACTGGTTATAAAGACAGTGTTAACTGGTTATAAAGGCAGTGTTAACTGGTTATAAAGACAGTGTTAACTGGTTATAAAGGCAGTGTTAACTGGTTATAAAGACAGTGTTAACTGGTTATAAAGACAGTGTTAACTGGTTATAAAAGCAGTGTTAACTGGTTATAAAGGCAGTGTTAACTGGTTATAAAGGCAGTGTTAACTGGTTATAAAAGCAGTGTTAACTGGTTATAAAAGCAGTGTTAACTGGTTATAAAGGCAGTGTTAACTGGTTATAAAAGCAGTGTTAACTGTTATAAAGACAGTGTTAACTGGTTATAAAGGCAGTGTTAACTGGTTATAAAGACAGTGTTAACTGGTTATAAAGGCAGTGTTAACTGGTTATAAAGACAGTGTTAACTGGTTATAAAGACAGTGTTAACTGGTTATAAAGGCAGTGTTAACTGGTTATAAAAGCAGTGTTAACTGGTTATAAAGGCAGTGTTAACTGGTTAGTGGTACACGCTGACAGAAGATGTTAAAATATCATATTGATCATTATTATTGTACTGTTATTTTTGAAGATGCTCTCTCACAAGAGAGAGGGCATTACAGAGCCATAGGTAACACCTGTGTTATCATCATTTGTCCTAATAATAGATCAAGGTTATACTTAATACTTTTGTCAGATTGGTTCTATTAAGAAGTCATGAGTAATGTGTTGATGTATGCTGGTTATGATTCATATATTGGTATTGAGACTTGAACTTGAATTAGAGTGTAATGCAAGGCCTGAACATATTATCATTAAGTGTTGTACAGTATGTTTAACTTCATGTTATGTGAGTGTTATGCTTTAGTATGATTGTTGTGAAACATAAAGATCAGACAAACTCTTAACTTCCTGTTGTAGAAACAGGAAGTCTTATGGACCGAGTGAGAACAACTTGAAGATCCTTTCTTATTGATGACGAGCCTCCAGACGAGATTCCATCTGGGAGAAGAGACCTGTTGAATGTTCCCTGTGGTGGTCGGGGGGGGGTGCTCGACACCCGGACGTGCACTAATAGAGGGTGCACACTGTTTTAAGGAACAGTCACAGGAACAGTCACTGTCATTAACCAGTGGAGTGACAAAACACATCAGGACTGATCACAGGAAACAGACTTTAAAGACGACTGACGTAAAACAACTGATTTATTTTAAAGGGCCCAATTTATATTTTCATACAAATGTTTTTCCAAATGCTTGTGAATTATCACCTGCCACTTTAAGTTAGTAAAGTCACACTTTGCATTTAATTGTTTGTGTATTGTGTGTACTTTTATTTATGGTTATTACAGTTTATGTCCCTCAGCTCCTCATCGAACCTAGTAGATCGTAACCTGGCCACAAGTGGGTTACGATCAGTTTGAGGAACAAGTTGTAAGTTACAGAAGACAGAATGTGAAACGCTCCGTGAACAAGCGAGGGCGGTTCTTCTTCAGATCAGTTAGAGAAGTGACACGTTGGGTGTTTTCCTGTGAAGAAGGAAGTGAAGCAACGTTAAAGCTTCAGTCCTAAACATGAACGCTCATCTCATCTTCATCTTCTTCTTTCTCAGTGAGTTGGTCCGTTTTACTTTACTCTTTTCTTTCTTTGAAGTTAATAAGATTTGATGGTGTTTCTTTACTTCTCCTCAGTCTCCTTCACACGTTGCTCTGTCTCATGACATCATGTTCAAAGTTGTAGTTTCTCAGCAGAAGTCATCGGCTCATGTTTTACTCTTTTCTTGTTACAAAGTTGTTTCCAAGAATTACATTTTTTAAATTTGTGTGATACATTTATTATTTGTTTCATATCAGATTTTCCTGAAAGAATCATTTAACCTATTTATCTGATTTTATACATAGTTTCCTTTCGTCGTATTTAGACTTTTATTTGTCCCCGGAGGTCAATTCAACCTGAGACAAAACAGGAAATGAACAAACAGTCGGGGCCTGTTTCTGTGAATTGAGTCAGTCTCAGCTGTCAATCAGGAGTCAGTCTCAGCTGTCAATCAGGAGTCAGTCTCAGCTGTCAATCAGGAAACAGTCTCAGCTGTCAATCAGGAGTCAGTCTCAGCTGTCAATCAGGAAACAGTCTCAGCTGTCAATCAGGAAACAGTCTCAGCTGTCAATCAGGAAACAGTCTCAGCTGTCAATCAGGAGTCAGTCTCAGCTGTCAATCAGGAGTCAGTCTCAGCTATCAATCAGGAAACAGTCTCAGCTGTCAATCAGGAGTCAGTCTCAGCTGTCAATCAGGAAACAGTCTCAGCTGTCAATCATCACGTCTCCGCCTGTTTTTATATCATCAAATAACTAATTAAGACCAAACTGATCAGAAACACTTGAACAAACATCAGTGAGAGAAGAACGAGCTGAAATGACAGAATCATCTTTGAGAATCATTTATTTAACGTCTGCTTTGATTTCTTACTTTGGTCCATGTCCCATCTGCTAACATGGAGGAGTGTTGATGTTTCAGCATCCTTGTTGCAGGTCGGTCTCACTGACTCTGTGTGGACTGGACCTGAAGGAGGAACCATCACAGTTAGTTGCTTATTTCACCTCCCTGCAGAGAAGAAGCTTTTCTGCAGGAAGTCGTGTGGAGACGGAAACGTCCTGATTGAGACAGACGGCGTCAGAGCTCAGAGCGGCAGATACAGCATCGAATACGAAGAAGGAGTTTTTCTACAATCTCATACATTTATTAATGTGACAATAAAACAGCTGAGGAAGTCCGACTCTGGAAATTACACGTGTGGTTTGAAGAAAACTGTTCGTATAGACTCAACCAAAAGTTTTGAGATCATCGTCACAGACGGTGAGTTTCTACAGAAACGTACAGAAACTGTTTCAGATTCTACAAATATTCTATAAATCAATTCTATTTGTACACCACCAAATCGTAGTATACCTAATCTCCATGTACCCTGGTGATAAAGTAATAATGTGTGTGTGTGTGTGTGTATATGTTGTGTTTGTAATTGTTTCACAGCTTCACCTTCTTCGACACCGAACTGGACAGTGGAACCTTCTCCAACATCTTTCCCAGCAGCCACAGCTCCCACCTCCAACTCTCCTGAACCCAGCGAGCAGTCATCTGCACTTCAGGTAAAATACTAATAAAAAGGTATTTTCATCAGGAAACGGAAAAATGAACGAAATGTTTTTGCTGAAAGTGACGTTCAAACTCATCGTGATGTCATCGTGGCTGAAGAGGAAGGAAGTGACGGTCGGAGGATTAAACACGTACTTCATGTTAATATTAATGATTTAATATGTACTTCATGTTACTATTAATGATTTAACATGTACTTCATGTTAATATTAATGATTTAATATGTACTTCATGTTACTATTAATGATTTAATATGTACTTCATGTTACTATTGATGATTTTAATATGTACTTCATGTTACTATTAATGATTTAATATGTACTTCATGTTACTATTAATGATTTAATATGTACTACATGTTACTATTAATGATTTAATATGTACTTCATGTTACTATTAATGATTTAATATGTACTACATGTTACTATTAATGATTTAATATGTACTTCATGTTACTATTAATGATTTAATATGTACTACATGTTACTATTAATGATTTAATATGTACTTCATGTTACTATTAATGATTTTAATATGTACTTCATGTGACTATTAATGATTTAATATGTACTTCATGTTACTATTAATGATTTAATATGTACTACATGTTACTATTAATGATTTAACATGTACTTCATGTTACTATTAATGATTTAATATGTACTACATGTTACTATTAATGATTTAATATGTACTTCATGTTACTATTAATGATTTAATATGTACTACATGTTACTATTAATGATTTAATATGTACTTCATGTTACTATTAATGATTTAATATGTACTACATGTTACTATTAATGATTTAATATGTACTTCATGTTACTATTAATGATTTTAATATGTACTTCATGTGACTATTAATGATTTAATATGTACTTCATGTTACTATTAATGATTTTAATATGTACTTCATGTGACTATTAATGATTTAATATGTACTTCATGTTACTATTAATGATTTAATATGTACTACATGTTACTATTAATGATTTAATATGTACTTCGTGTTACTATTAATGATTTTAACATGTACTTCGTGTTACTATTAATGATTTAATATGTACTACATGTTACTATTAATGATTTAATATGTACTTCATGTTACTATTAATGATTTAATATGTACTACATGTTACTATTAATGATTTAATATGTACTTCATGTTACTATTAATGATTTTAATATGTACTTCATGTGACTATTAATGATTTAATATGTACTTCATGTGACTATTAATGATTTTAATATGTACTTCATGTTACTATTAATGATTTAATATGTACTTCATGTGACTATTAATGATTTTAATATGTACTTCATGTTACTATTAATGATTTAATATGTACTTCATGTTACTATTAATGATTTAATATGTACTTCATGTTACTATTAATGATTTAATATGTACTTCATGTTACTATTAATGATTTAATATGTACTTCATGTTACTAAGATCACAGCTGCTCTGCTGACTGTGAGTTTCATCATCACACTCTCAGTGACTGTGATGGCTTTCTGCAGGAACAGAACCAATAAACCCACAGGTAATACACAATGCAATATTACACACACACACACACACACACACACACACACACACACACACACACACACACACACACACACACACACACACACACACACACACACACACACAGGATGAAGAAATGAGTAGCTTCATGTACACAATGATTTGAGTTCTGATCATCGTGTTTTCCAGAGTGTCCTGAAGCTCCAGGTGAAGACGAGGTGAGTTCAGTGAATGTGGATCATTTCATCTTCATCATGAAACCAGCTGATCGTCTTCATCCTGCAGGTTGAGAGAGAATATGAGGAGGTGGGAGACGGCCGAGTGAACTCCTCTTCCTCAGAGGAACAGTTTCAACTTTACTCTCTGGTTCAATACAACGAACCAAAACAAACCGGATCTGATCTCTGACACACAATCCTGCAACACAACAAGGTGAGTAACACTGGAGCAAAACATTATGTTCATTAGAATTATTAATAATAATACATTACATGACAGACAGTACTTTAAAACATACAGTACTCGTTAAGAAAGAATAAAGATGTGTTTCTAAATGTTTAAACTGTTGGTTCCAGGTTGAAGACGACTCCATCACATGCACCTACACTGAGGTGGACTCTGACCTCAGTGACTCACTCTACAGCGCCCCCTATAGACATGTTCACACTGTGACTCAGGTACAGATGAACTGTCAGTGAAGAAGCTTCATGTTCTCTGTACTCGACTTTTGCTCCAGGTTAAATGTGACTGTAACTGTAACAGTAACTGTAACTGTAACTCAGTAACTGTAACTGTAACTGTAACTCAGTAACTTCATGTTACAGATAGTTTACTCTTAAATGATAAATAACTTTTAAATAATATTAATAAACTTTATCTTTTTATATGCATTTGTTACGTCTAGCCTGAATTACTGTACTTATAGATTTCAATTAGTCAACCATGACTCCTCCATGCACACACAAGTGATTCATGGAGTTCCACAAGGTTCTGTCCTTGGACCGATCCTCTTCACCTTATGAAGAGCTCGTGCACGTGAAGCAGCCGCTCAGTGACTCTGTAGAAGTGAAACACAGAGTTCCTCTGGTCTCAGCTGCTCAGGGATCAGCTGCTTCAGGATCAGAGCAGAAGCTTCATAAGCTGTGTGATCACATATAGGAAGAGGGGGCAAAATGGCTCTTTTGATAGTAAAGGTTACTAACCCCTGACTGAGTTCTACTTCGAGAAGGTCTCAAGAACATCAAGGTCTGGATGACCCAGAACTTCTTACCTCTAAATTCAGACTGAGCTCATTGTAATGGTCCCTAAACATCTGAGAGAAACACTGTGACCAGATAGTCCCCTTGGTGTTAGTTTGGCCCCAGCTCCACTGTGAGGAACCTGAGTTAGGACCAGGACATGTGACCCACATATAAAACAGGTCTGTAGGACAGCCTTCTTCCACCTGCACAGTATTATGAACACTAGGAACATCCTGTCTCAGAAGGAAGCTGAGAAACTCGTCCATTTGTTCCCTCGAGACTGGATCAGTGTGATTCTTTATTATCAGGATGGGTTCTAGAGTCAGACACCTTCTCTACATTCAAGGTTAGACCTAAAACGCTCCTCTTTGATAAAGCCTGTAGTTCTGGATCAGGTCCTGAAGCATCCCTTAGTTCTGCTGCTATAGGTCTAGACTGCTGGAGAACTCCCATCATGAGGGAGAACTCCCATCATGCACTGAGGGAGAACTCCCATCATGCACTGAGGGAGAACTCCCATCATGCACTGAGGGAGAACTCCCATCATGAGAGAGAACTCCCATCATGAGAGAGAACTCCCATCATGCACTGAGGGAGAACTCCCATCATGAGAGAGAACTCCCATCATGAGGGAGAACTCCCATCATGCACTGAGGGAGAACTCCCATCATGCACTGAGAGAGAACTCCCATCATGCACTGAGAGAGAACTCCCATCATGAGAGAGAACTCCCATCATGAGGGAGAACTCCCATCATGAGGGAGAACTCTCATCATGAGGGAGAACTCCCATCATGCACTGAGGGAGAACTCCCATCATGAGGGAGAACTCCCATCATGCACTGAGGGAGAACTCCCATCATGAGAGAGAACTCCCATCATGAGGGAGAACTCCCATCATGAGAGAGAACTCCCATCATGAGGGAGAACTCCCATCATGAGAGAGAACTCCCATCATGCACTGAGAGAGAACTCCCATCATGAGAGAGAACTCCCATCATGAGGGAGAACTCCCATCATGCACTGAGAGAGAACTCCCATCATGCACTGAGGGAGAACTCCCATCATGCACTGAGGGAGAACTCCCATCATGCACTGAGGGAGAACTCCCATCATGCACTGAGGGAGAACTCCCATCATGCACTGAGAGAGAACTCCCATCATGCACTGAGGGAGAACTCCCATCATGAGGGAGAACTCCCATCATGCACTGAGAGAGAACTCCCATCATGCACTGAGGGAGAACTCCCATCATGCACTGAGGGAGAACTCCCATCATGCACTGAGAGAGAACTCCCATCATGCACTGAGGGAGAACTCCCATCATGCACTGAGGGAGAACTCCCATCATGAGGGAGAACTCCCATCATGAGGGAGAACTCCCATCATGCACTGAGAGAGAACTCCCATCATGAGAGAGAACTCCCATCATGAGGGAGAACTCCCATCATGAGGGAGAACTCCCATCATGCACTGAGAGAGAACTCCCATCATGCACTGAGGGAGAACTCCCATCATGCACTGAGAGAGAACTCCCATCATGCACTGAGGGAGAACTCCCATCATGCACTGAGGGAGAACTCCCATCATGAGGGAGAACTCCCATCATGCACTGAGGGAGAACTCCCATCATGCACTGAGGGAGAACTCCCATCATGAGGGAGAACTCCCATCATGCACTGAGGGAGAACTCCCATCATGCACTGAGGGAGAACTCCCATCATGCACTGAGGGAGAACTCCCATCATGCACTGAGAGAGAACTCCCATCATGAGGGAGAACTCCCATCATGCACTGAGGGAGAACTCCCATCATGAGGGAGAACTCCCATCATGAGGGAGAACTCCCATCATGCACTGAGGGGGAACTCCCATCATGCACTGAGGGGGAACTCCCATCATGCACTGAGGCATAAAAAGCAAGGCAGTAATTTGAGTTTGAACTACCAAACCAAACTATTTACACATTTGCTCTGGTTTAAAGTTCATGAAATCATGTTCCACACATTAGAAGCAGTAAATTACATATTTTTATTGAAAATAAATTTGACATGAATTGAACATTGACATTTTATACAGTTTATGGTCTTTATCTGTTACAAAACATTTCTATAAATATACTTAGTGCAGTGTGACAGTCACTGTGTGAGCAGGAGCAAAATTCTTACTACAAAATAAAATTCATTTGAACATATTCACGTTTATTTTATATTTATCAGGGTCACGTGTTTAAAACAACTGCATCCACTCATTTAATAAAAAAACACCATACAAAAATCTATTTAACTTATAAAGTAAACACTATGAATAATATAATAATATAAATGAAAGACAAACTGGTACATTTTCCCTTTACAGCCTCACAGTGCTCGAAGAAGAGTAAAAACAATGAGTTGGTACAAAAGAAGAAACATGATATTTAAATAAAAGGAGTCTGTGGCACATTAAAGGTAAAAACACAGGAGGACGATGATCAGCTGATCACGATCTAAGCTGCATAGAATCAATATCACTAATCTCTAATGTAGAGAAGACACTTTGGAAGATCATGTGCTGTTTCTACTTTCTTTTTATCAAAATACCCAGAATCCTTTTTCCTTTCGTGGATTTAACACGAACGAGTCGTCCAGTTAAACTGAGGATTCTTCCTGAACTCATTCCAGAGCAGAGGAAAAACAAACGGAACCGAAACTCAAGCTCAAGCTTGATGCTTCCAGATTTATATTCAGGAATTAATGGAAAACATGAAAGTTGAAGTGTTTATGATTCATGGTAAATAATGGTAATCATTTCTTATCGATACTTTTATTTAGGTGAATTTAACCTTTGAGTTTTTCTTTCGGCTCCTCTGTGTTTTGTTCTCGGATCCAAAGGAGCAGACGTTTTTTATCTCTTCCTTTAACAGTCAAACTTTTTCAATTTTCTTTGATTTCTCAGAGAATAATTCATGATGAAAACAGTTAGACTGATATTTATGAGTGTGATTTGGTGCATGTGTGAATTAAAGAGGAATGAACGTCACTACGAACCCAGTGGGTTGTTTCCTAAAAGCTGGACACTTTAGATGAACTTGGCTGAACGTCTGTTTCCTCTTGTCACATGATCTTGAAACACATGACATGAAGGCAGATGATCGCTCCAGGCAGAAGGAGAATTACTTTTGAAATATTTGAAAATAACGAGACATGAACAAGACTTGAGGTTCAAGCTTCTGGAAACGTTGGGTTCACGTAGCAGAACTCGAGTCTAAACTCTGGAGTGACAACGTCCCTGAATCACAAGAGAATACAAACCTCTGAGGAAGATGATGAGAAACCTCCAGATGAAGAATCATGATTATCACACGATTCTGCACCTCAAGGGTTATAAGTAATAAATATATTTCAGTGACTCGGTCAATATACGAGAATACAATAAGATACTTCAAATATAGAAAAATATTATTACGCTCGTTACTTAGTGATAAAATATAGGATTGTGAAGCAAAAAGGCAAAGTGCAAAAACAACAGAAACCGTCTCCTCCAACTTTAAAAAGAAAATGCACAATATTTATAATGATGCAGGTTCAAAGTTCACAGTTCACTGGTGTAACAGGAGGAACCAGGTAAGAGTTAGATGTTCATCCTGGAAGCAGAACAATATGCAGCAGAACGGATTTTCTTGTATTTCTACCTGAACTGTTACGTTTTGATTCACTGATGGAAACTTCGTAATATTCCATTGTTATTTGTATTTTAACAGTTTTAGAGCCATGTTTGAAATCACAAAATTAAAAATCCTGCGTTTTTATCATTGATCTGATGTTTTCTTCACTCAGTGAATATTTCATCTTGAAACGTCTGAAGATAATTCCCAAGTCAATATATTCAAACTGTTTCCAACCTGAAGCATAAAATACAAAAATATTTAGTTTATTATCAAAGAATATTCTTAAATGAATCCACTGTCTTCTTATGTATCAGCTGATACTATCTGTATTTTTTAAATTACATCCTGTAAAGTGAAAAAATCAGCTCCTGATAAAATGTGACGTCACAGCTGAGTTTTGCTGTAAATAAAGATGTAAATCCTCAATATAAGATACGAGAGGAACGAGTGCAAGCACAGAGCCGAAGATACGGGAGGAACGAGTGCAAGCACAGAGCCGAAGATACGGGAGGAACGAGTGCAAGCACAGAGCCGAAGATACGAGAGGAACAAGTGCAAGCACAGAGCTGAAGATACGAGAGTTAGAGTGAAAGCACAGAGCCGAAGATACGGGAGGAACGAGTGCAAGCACAGAGCGGAAGATACAAGAGTTAGAGTGCAAGCACAGAGCGGAAGATACGGGAGGAACGAGTGCAAGCACAGAGCGGAAGATACGGGAGGAACGAGTGAAAGCACAGAGCCGAAGATACGAGAGGAACGAGTGAAAGCACAGAGCCGAAGATACGGGAGGAACGAGTGCAAGCACAGAGCCGAAGATACGGGAGGAACGAGTGCAAGCACAGAGCCGAAGATACGGGAGGAACGAGTGCAAGCACAGAGCTGAAGATACGAGAGTTAGAGTGAAAGCACAGAGCTGAAGATACGAGAGTTAGAGTGAAAGCACAGAGCCGAAGAAAAGAGAGTTAGAGTGAAAGCACAGAGCTGAAGATACGAGAGTTAGAGTGAAAGCACAGAGCCGAAGAAAAGAGAGTTAGAGTGAAAGCACAGAGCTGAAGAAAAGAGAGTTAGAGTGAAAGCACAGAGCCGAAGAAAAGAGAGTTAGAGTGAAAGCACAGAGCGAAAGATACGAGAGTTAGAGTGAAAGCATAGAGCTGCAGAAAAGAGAGTTAGAGTGAAAGCACAGAGCGAAAGATACGAGAGTTAGAGTGAAAGCATAGAGCTGCAGAAACGAGAGGAACGAGCCTCAGCAGAGACATGTGAGACAGATTTAGTTTGATGTAAAGTTTACGTTTTTTCTCCGTTTTCTTCTGAGAAGCGAATTACTGCAACACACTTTGATCTTAACTGGATTTTCCTCCGCTGCAGTGACGAAGTGAAAAGACATTGCATAAAACGTTATTGCAACATGTGAGTCACATTCAATCTAATTTGATCAGAGCTGTTGTGTTCGTCACAGTCGTTCTGATTATTCACTGTGAAGTGACTTCATGCTTCTTTAATAAAAGTGTTCTGAGGATAATCTGAAGTTAAGATTAACGAACGGAACTAAAACAGTTTCAGTATTAGTTTTGTTTAAAGTCCGATTTTACAACTGTCATGTTGAGCTTCCTGGACTAAAATCTGTGCAGCTGAAGTTGGTTCTGAAACATCAAAGAAAGGACAAACCATGAAATCCACGTGTGGTGAAGTTCACGCTCACAGTGTGTCGTCAGTTTGGTTTCTGAAGGACGAGAGAAAACTGCTCTCCTGACCGCTGAGCCAGGCATCACCAGACCTGCTGTCCGACCGCAGCGTCCTCGTCGCGAGCAGAGAGGGCTTCCTCAGAGCCTTTGAGCCCGGCATCGTGAGGATCCGTCTGTGACAGTGTGGACATGAAAAGGGAGGGGCCGGTGTGCTGCAGTGCTCATGAGCCAGGCACTGCTACAACTGCTGCTGCTGCACCAGGCGTCGGTAATGTGGCAGCACCTTGCTCTCAGGGAGGTACAGCGCCATCTCCAGGGCGACCAGGATGGTGAACTCAAAAAAGATCAGCTCCCTCCTGCTGATCCTGAAACGCTCCTCCAGCTTCTACACAGACAGAAGAAGAAGAAGAAGAAGAAGAAGCAGAAGAAGAAGCAGAAGAAGAAGAAGAAGAAGAAGCCCTCTGTTAGTTCTGTGTTTGTTTGTGAGCAGGATGAACAGATGAACATTAAACTTGATGAAAGATGTTTTATGGCTCAGGGAAGAACTCAGAACTGGATCCAGGAGTGTGTGTGTGTGTGTGTGTGTGTGTGTGTGTGTGTGTGTGTGTGTGTGTGTGTGTGTGTGTGTGTGTGTGTGTGTGTGTGTGTGTGTGTGTGTGTGTGTGTGTGTGTGTGTGTGTGTGTGTGTGTGTGTGTGTGTGCGCGCGTCACACTTACATCTATGAGGTGTTTGACTTCCTGTTTCTTCAGGTCACTGCTGATCTTAGCAGCCAAGAGGATGCAGGCAGCTGACACCAGCTTCCTGTGAGTGAGTCAGGGAGTTGTTGTGAGTGAAGGTTTGATTCAGTGAGAACAGGTCAAATCAACATTAAAGGCCTTATTAATATTAATGAAGCTCCACATTTATTTTCTCAAATCAACAGAAACCAACGGAGAATAAACACATGAAGCTCGGTTCAGAAACGACCTGAATGATAAATCTTGTATTTATGACCGTACCTGTTCTGCTTATTGAGTCGACCCTGCAGCACCAGCTTCTCAAAGTAGACAAACGCCATGGCGATGGTGACGGGCTGCAGGCCGCAGTCCTCCCCCACGACTCTCATCTCCCTCTTCAGACTGACAGACACAAAGACACGTTCTCATGTGGAACACCAACACAGAACGTTCAACCTCTTTTAGTTTCGTCCAAATACCTGCGTATTTTACTGAGAGTGAGTTTAATGTGAGGAAACTTCTCCTTGAAGGTCTCGTTCATGTCTTTCTTCAGGTCAGACGGTTTCACATATTCGATAACTGTGGTCTGGTGGAAAACAGAGAGAAGAGAAGAAGAACAGGAGAGAAGGAGCGGAGGAGGAGAAGAATGTATAAACAGAGGAAAGAAGAGATGTACAGTCGTGACAAAGTAGAAACATCTACAACTGTCAGTGAATGTAAATGAACCTCGCACGGTCAAACTACATATCTATGTATGTATGTATATATATGATATTTTCAATTCATTCTCAGAAAATAATTCATTCACTGATATTTACGAGTGTGTTTGTGATTTGGTGCAGATTGAAATGAAGGGACTTTTAGTATGAGTGACATGAGTCACATTGTATTTGCATATTTAGTGAAGGTGTCAGCTGATTGTGGACTATCATCACAACAAGACTTCTTCATATACAACATGTCTCCTCACATCTTCTACCATCAGGAAGTCCTCAGTTCCTCTGCTCCTTCATCTCCATCAGACATTCTGTATAAACACTTTAAACATTACAAACTGGTTCTTCTCATGTAGTGAATCCTGTTGTTGTGTTGATGTGTTGTTGTGTTGTTGTGTTGATGTGTTCAGTTCCATCAGCATCTGTTGGACTTGTGTCCTGGGAGAGGATCCTCACATGGGACTGAGCTTTATTCACTGATCACTAAGTTTCTGTTTGACTCTAGTTGAGTGAAGAACAGAGGAAGTTGCTCCTTGTTAACGTCTATGAGACGGGGGTTTGTGAATATGGGCTAATAGCAGTAACAGAGCAGCTGACCTCAGATCTCCTCTGATGATACATCGTGTGTCTTCACACTCAGAGGAAGGAAACTGAGCTGTTGAGTGAGTGTGTGTTTTTCTTGTTACCATGTAGGAGGCAAAGATCAGCACCCGCTTGTGTTTCCCACAAGGCCACTGGTGGTCGCTGAGGAGGTTAGGGTCGTAGTCAGTAACATCGTCGAGACCTGGACAACACACACGTGCACACACGTGCATACACAGACACACATACAAATATATATAATCAGTCATTGTCTTTATATTTGAAACCCATGACTAAACCTATGTTCAGACCTTTACAAACACAGTGACAGAGCCTGTTTGTGTTAACCCTTCATACTGTGCACATGCACGTGTATGTTTGTGTATTAATTCAGTTATAAAACACATCACACAATTTGAGCAGTTTTGAAGTTGACCAGATATTTGAATT
>NC_047157.1:27996706-28009206 GCF_009819705.1 Hippoglossus hippoglossus
GGGCAGGGCTGGGGACGCCCACACCGCCGGGGCCGGGGACGCCCACACCGCCGCTGCTCACAACTTGTTTTTATAGGAAAGCATTTCTAACATGCGACTTGTAATTATTTTATTTTCATTCCAACAATCAGTCTTATAGAGTTCAAGTGTGATGTTCCTGATCTCTCTCTCCTCTCTCTTGACCTTTCTATGTTCTGATTTGTCTCTTAAATCAGACTTTTGTGTGAAGCACTTTGTGACCTCGTTTAGATAAGTGCGATACACATAAAGTTATTATTACTACATGTGCTTGTCTCACCTGCTGCCTCTCGTGTCGTACTGTTTCATGTTTTTGACGAAGTGGATCTTCTTGGTCTGTCGAGGTCTGGGAGAACCACCAGAGAAATTACGAGTCCTGAGGAAGAGACACAGATTAATGACACATTTGTTAGTATAAGAAACACACATTCTCACACAGACACAACTATCTCTGTGGACGAATAAAAGACCAGGGTGTTAAAATTAATTATAGGTTCAGACCAAAGGCTCCTTCCAACAAAAAATACAATTAAAACCCAGGCTCCTTAAAGGGGTGTGAGGAGTTTTCAGTGGTCACAGCAAAACCACAGGACAAACTCGCTTCTTACATTTAAATCTTTGTGAATAAAGAAATGTTATGGATTGGATTATTGATTTGTGATGCTGAAGCTGAGGTTGTGTGTGTGTGTGTGTCTGCTGAAGGTCAGGTTATGAGCTGGGTCGTGCTGCTGTCGTCCTCATGGATTAAAACAACAGACCTCATGGCAGCAGTTATATAACATTACTGACATCACACACACACACACACACGTTTGTACAGCTGTCTAAGTGAGGACACTCCTTCCCAGCCCCTAACCATCCAAACTAAATACCTAACCCTAAACCCTAAACCCTAAACCTTAAACCCTAAACCCTAACCCTAACCCCTAAACCCTAACCCCTAAACCCTAACCCCTAAACCTTAAACCCTAAACCCTAACCCTAACCCCTAAACCCTAACCCCTAAACCCTAAGACCGAGTCTTAACCCCCAAACAGTCCCTTAAAGGGGGGGGGGGACTTATGGTGGAAGCTGATCGGAGCCACAAGCAGAACACTCAGACTTTCTCCTGAGATACAAAGCAGTAATACAACTGTGACACACACACACAGACACACACAGACACACACGCAGCATCTGTTACTGTTTTTGAATCGCTGGTCGGATGATTCCGCACCACATGAAGTTTAAATCACTGCTGTGTGACTCGTTGCTATGCAGATGTTTGAAGAAGCTGTAATAACATCTGGATGGTTAGATGTGTTTTTAAGGTCTCAACCTTATCATGTAAAGTGCGTTGAGATCATGTTGTGCTTTGGTGCTATACAAATAAAACTGACTTGGATTTAATGAGTCTGATCACTCACACACGGGGGGGGGGGGGGGGGGTTCCTGGGTCACATATGAAGGACCACCCACTCAGCTGATGACCTCTGACCTCTATCGGTTCACACCCTTCCTTGAGAAATCTATGTGCGGATCGAAATATAGAGCAAGAAGTGAGCTCTGACCACATGGTCACAGGAAACAGATTCAGGATGCGTGACCAGCGTGGACAGACTTAACTCTGACCACATGGGTTCACATCTCTCAGGCCAGACATTACTACCAGGTGTGAAGGATGATCTGCCCTCTGCCGGACCTTCAACATTCCACCAAAAACACTTATCCCTCAAATCAAAGGTTGATCATGTGTTAAACCTTCTCACCGTGTTCACACAATGTTACAGCAAATCGATCTCCATCCTTCAGATCCATAAATACACTGAATGCTGCAAAGATGATGTCATAATACTGACAGCAAGTCAAAATACCCAGGACAATGACACTTTTCCAGATGTATTATTCAAAAGTGTGTTTCTAGTGGTTTCCACCTCTTCACGAAGGCCCTCCGTTAATGTTCCACCCTGCTGTTTATTCGATCCTGTTTTGGAGGATTACTTCTGTTTGGTCCTCACAGACATATGTGAAGCGTCCTCGGGTCCCGTGAAAGGTTCTATACGTTATTATTATTATCGGTGTCTACTGTGGTCGGGCTCACATTCCCAGTTCCATGGGAACAGTCGTTCTGGAATGTTTCTGTTGTGTGGGAACAGAGCCCGTGGCCCAGAGCGATGATGATGATGATGATGATGTCTGGTATTTAAGATAAACCCAAAAATGGCTGCTGTGACACATTTAGAGCAGCTCGTAGTGTTTTCTTACATCAGAAGAGCCTCTGAGCAGGATCCTGCAGCCGCCTGACTCCGACTTTCAACTGCCAGCATCCACAAAATAAAGTTGCCTTATTACCCTGTGTGTGTGTGTGTGTGTGTGTGTGTGTGTGTGTGTGTGTGTGTGTGTGTGTGTGTGTGTGTCATCAACCCATCAAAGAACTTTAGATATTCACACGTTCATAGAGCGATTTAACCCTGAAGGAGCCGGGGATCGAACCACCAGATCTACAGATCTTGTTTAAAAGAAAAGATATGATGTGAACACAAGCAGCAAAAAGTTTGTCGTGATAAAATAATTGTACAAAATGATGATTAAAATGAGAACCTATCCGAAAGTAAATCAGAAAGCTGACGAGACGTTCTTAGTTGGTCACAGAATCGCACTGAGGCTCACGTACAATGAGCAGTGTTCCAGCAGTAATGACAGTCATTCACTGATCTCATGATTGACACCTACAATCTTAATTTTTGGATGGACCACAAAGATCCCCACACACACGATGATGATGATGACAGAGTGTGACGGACATTAAACATGACGGGTTTACCAGAGTCAGTTATCAGTTATCTTTAAGTTTAGGATCTGTGAAAACAAATGTCCCACAACTCCTGATGGACCCAGTCCGACCAGTTTCCATGAGAACCAGTCGGCTTTATCTCACCGACATGTTGTGGGGAGTTTTCCTTCCGTTGGAACGGAACACATCCAGCGAGCCACTTCTCTTAGCAAAGGATGATCAGTGTTTTTAAAAGACACATTCCTCTGTGGGGATTGAACCAACAACCCGCACAGCACAAGGACATTTCTGACTCCACTTTTTAACACAAAGATTATTTTGTTGATTATATTTAGAAACATATGAGGGTTGAGCTCATATGAACCATAACCAACATCATATGTTGCCACCGGCCAATAAACTGAAGAAGTTGTGTCTGAGAGCAGCAGGTGTATGTGAACGTGAAATAACAGGAAACAGCGAGTCCAGGTCAGAGTGAACCACAGTTATATTAATAACCACTGCTGTTGTTTTAGCTCAAAATAGGACACACACACACACACACACACACACACACACACACACACACACACACACACACACACACACACACACACACACACACACACACACACACACACACTAAAGACTAAATCTTTACCCCCCAACACACACACACACACAGACCATAGATTAAACGTCTTGCTGTCTCAATCCTCATCCTCACACACAGCAGACACACACAGAAGATTACCCAGCATGCCTGTTGTGTCTTACATCACCAGATTAACTCCTCCTGCTTCTCCTTCTGCCTGATCTACAAAAAAAATGAATATATCTCCTCTCCTCAGTTTGTGTTTCATCTCCAACACAAACAACAACTCCAGAAACAGGCACGACGTGTAGAAGATTTAAATACACATACACAGTATTTATACTATGTATTTATTAGCCGATATACTGGTTTCAGAAATGTACTCCCCAGTATATCTAAAAATAAAAATATCTATAATAGTCGGGCTCTTTGAATCATTATGTGAAGTAACACTATCAGCTTCATGTCCACACGGTCACATCAGCAAAGCATCTCAAACACCCCCTGGTGGCTGGCTGCAGTACAGCTCATAGTCCCCTTCTCCTCCATGTCAGCAAACGGGACATGGAGCAAGATAAATAATCAAAGTCGATTTTAAAATGCGATGTTAAAATGCACACCACCTGAAAATCAACCTTGACA
Source organism: Hippoglossus hippoglossus (assembly GCF_009819705.1). Taxonomy (NCBI): domain Eukaryota; kingdom Metazoa; phylum Chordata; class Actinopteri; order Pleuronectiformes; family Pleuronectidae; genus Hippoglossus; species Hippoglossus hippoglossus. The sequence continues at coordinate 28,000,714 of NC_047157.1, forward strand.
AGACCGAACTACTTTTCCTTCCAGGGAAAGGCTCCTCCCACAATGACCTGACTATTACCTTTGACAGCTCCGTGCTAACCCCCCCCCCCCAGACCTGTAGGACCCTGGGTGTGACACTCGACAGTCAACTCTCCCTCACTGCCACATTACTGTAACAACATGTTCCTGTAGATACATGCTGTACAACATCAGGAGGATACGCCCCCTTCTCACTCAGAGGGCGGCACAGGCTCTGGTCCAGGCTCTGGTCCAGGATCTGGTCCAGGCTCTGGTCCAGGATCTGGTCCAGGCTCTGGTCCAGGCTCTGGTCATCTCCCACCTAGACTATTGCAATCCGTTTCAAAACACTAGTACTTGGTACGGTGAAGGGATCAGGTCCAGTCTACATCCAGGACATGGTCAAACCTCACACCCCAGCCCAATAAATGTTACTTTCTTGATTCTTGTTGCTCTGGGTTGTTCCCTCATGGTTGATGCTCTTATTGTGAGTCGCTCTGGATAAAAGCGTCAGCTCAATGAAATGTAAATTACATGAACTGTAAATGACATCATCACCACAGGACGGCAACGACACGAGCTGAAAGCGTAGAGAAGGGAAGTCGTCTGTATGTTAAGGGTGTGGTGGCAGATTCAGCTGTTTTCACTGGAGAGGCATGCATGTTTAGACAAGCACACACACACACACACACACACACACACACACACACACACACACACACACACACACACACACACACACACACACACACACACACACACACACAGGTTTGTTTGTTCTTATAAGTTGTGTGTGTGTGTCTGTGTGTGTCGTCCAGGCAGGTGTGTCTAACTCTACTCCAACCAGCGTTCCTGCTGAATCTGATACGATTTTTGCTTCAGGCAACAAATTCAGTAACAAAACAACTCACACAGAGTCAACGTTTGTGTGTGTTTGTGTGTGAGAGTGAGAGGGAGCTTGGTAAAGGAGTCTGGACTGGTACCGGCTGGGGGGGGCTGAGTGAAGACTGCGATCCCATTTGACATCGTACGGGGGAGGAAGAACGAAACGAGATGTTTCAACCACACATTTCTTAGAATGAGTGAAAAAGTCCGGAGTGACTGTTTTCATACTCTGAGGCCCCCTACTGGCCCTTCAAGTCATTACAGATAGTAAAAGCCCAGAAAATGTATTTTACACAATATGGGCCCTTTAACTCTAGCATGTGGGCCGACTGCATGACGCATGGCTAACGCTGTGTCATGCAGTTTTACTTATTTATTTTTTTTACTCGATAACATGAGCTCGCACATCGTTAAAACAACAATTAAGATATTATCGTAGACGATATACATCGCACACCCCTAACGAGCACAAATAAAGCTGTTGGTTTTAATGTCAATGATCTGGCTTCAGTTCACCACCTCACGTCTGCACCGCCACTTTCCCGTCTCCAAAACGTTCGTACGCATGGGTCAGAGTTTGCGTGGAAATGCAAACATTTTCCCGTCAAGTTTGTTTTTATAAATCCCAACGTCTGCGTGAGAAGTGGCGTGCGCACGTTTCAGGTCCGGTTTTCTGCGGACGCAGCGGTTATAAATGAGACCCGGAACTCCCTTAGAGGTAAAGAGCTGGACACTCACTGTGTATATGACTGCGCACTAACCTCCTTTCCTTGTCACCGGTCTGATGTTTCAGCTCTTGCTGTGTGAACAGGTTCAGAAGCAGTGGTTTATATTTGTGTGATGACAGCTGACATCCAGTTAACTAAGAATAGCATCGGGCAGCGGAAACAACCTGAGCCAAGAGCCCTGTGGGGAATTCTTGGCGTGATGATCAGTTCGGGACTGTTCATCTAGTCCAGAGTCCAGATGACACGGCTCTGATTAATCCCTCAAAGTTCACCCACTGAGGACTCGACCTGACGTCCTAATTGGATCATGGTCCCGGTCAGTCTGCCCAGAATGAGCCTGAATCATATATCATGAAGGAGACAAGACATGATGGACATGAAGAGCTGAATTCACTTATGTACCGACCTTGATAAGTGTGGAGTTTGACATTAATTCATTTATTTACCCGAGAGCGAGTTTCATGAAATTTTTACTACAATAAAAGGACTAAAACAGTTTAGCAGCTCTGAGCTCGGACACTGGGAGAAGAAGACCGACAGTTACCTGAGTGAGATGGACGAGTGAGACAACTCGGACACTTGGACATTTTACAAGAACAGTTCCAGAAAATGTCCAGAGCAACTGACTCTGATATTTGTGTTTTCACATACAGAACCTCCAGAACCAAAGTCATGGACTGAAAGAAATATCTGCAGTTAAAACACAGAAATGTCAGTAAAAGTAAATACGAGCCTGGCCTGAATTTAAATAAACCGACCAAAACATTCATGAAAACTATGAATGAAGCTGGTCCAGAAAACTCAACTTCCTTTGCACGATCAAAGCTGTCGTCACAAAGCTCCGTCCCCTCACTGTGCTCATGACCAGTCCAGTGTGCTCACACACTGCACAGCAGAGCACCAGCTCACCAGCTCCACTGTGTGTGCTCACCTAGTGAACCAGTTGGCGGACTGGTTAGTGGCTGGAAGGACTGGTTAGTGGCTGGAAGGACTTCACACACCTTGTAAACAGACAGAGACTAAACAGAACACGATCGGCCACTTCATCCCAACAGGTGTGGAGGTGAAGAGGAGTTCAAATCTTCTCCCATCACAGGAACCACCTCCCCAGCCACAGCTCCTCTCGCTGAGCGGCAGCTTTCTGATGACAGGACGAGCGCTTCCACGGAGAACGGGCTTCTGGTGAATCATGCTTCAATCCACAGTGATAAGTATTCCACCATTAGTTATTACTGAACTCCTCAGGACAGTAAACAGCTGTGCATTTCACTGGGAGTGACTCATGGGAAACAACACACCTAACTCTACCTTCATTACATATAAAGGTAAACATAGTTCCAGGGTTCATGTTGGCAGCAAACACAAAACTCTGATGTCACTGAGTGTTACCTCTGAGCCCCCCCCCCCCCGTCTGTCTGACTGGCTGCAGGATTACACAGTCCTACGGCTCAGAGAAGAACTCTTTGAATTCAGGTGCAGATCCAGGAACGTTTTTTTCCGCATAATGAAAATAATATCATCAGTAATTCTGAAACATAGTGTGGCGCGTGTGCAGTGAATAATAATCTGGATCAGATGAAGTCAAACAGCAGGAGTTACAGATGACTGCAGTCTGACTGATGAGCTGTTATCAGCTGCTAATTTCCCTGTTCGGTGTAAATAGGTTAATCTGGGTTTATCTCTGCAGAGCTGACACTCTCTGGGTTTGATACGCTGCCAACACGGTGACCAAGCTGATCCCACACAGACACAGACACACACACACAGACACAGACACACACAGACAGACAGACAGACACACACAGACACACACAGACACAGAAAATCAACCTCTTGTTCTCTTGCTGCTGCATCTGTCTCGTCTCTCAGCAGACGACAGTAAACACCTGAGATTCGTCTGCTGGTCTTTGTTCTCGTCTCTTTTACGAAGGCAGCAGCTTCTTCAGCAGGTTTCTGCTTTAGTCACGTTTTTCTGTTACACAGCAAGTTAGAAACCCAGTTGACTATAATACCAACTATGTTTGAATTCTTTCACTTTAAGTTTAGAACGACCAGCTCCGGCCTGAGCTCCAAGAGGAACAGGAGGATCCTCCCATTCAAACTGATCCTTTTTAATAACTGATGTTATTTGAATGTTAGAACAAGGAGTTTCTGTTTTCACCCGTGTAAATGTGTATGATTGTTTGTCAGAGGATTGAACTAGTAAACATATTTTCACAGAACTCAGTGGAAGGATGGGACATGGTCAGGAAATAACTCTTAAATTCAAGTTTGACATAGATCCAGGAATATGTATTTTATCTCTTCCTTTAACATTGTGAGATAAAACGTTTTTTGAGGTTATGAGCTCTACTGAGAGTTTTATTTTGTTTTTATTCATTTCTCATCTGTAACATTTCTACACTTCTTAGTTTGCTTCTGCCCTCATGTTGATCCACAAACTGATTTTGACTGATTCCTACTGAAATGTACCATATTAATAGTTTATTATTGTTGTTTGTTTACAATCAGATGGACTAAATATACATGTTTCTAAAAATATATTAATAACAATGTTCAAGAACAAGAACAGAGTCGTCTTTCACTACATCTGAGATGAAGTGTTTCCTCTGGAAGCTTCTCTGAGATAAAGTGAGTGATCCTGGTCTCTAAAGTCTTCACCTGGTGTTATCATGACCGAGCACTCCTCACAACATGACTCAGCACATTCAGAGGCCAACAGCTGACTGTGACCTCCAGATCCAAACCAGGACCAGGGACACACTCTGAACTGCCTTCACTATCTGGAGAGATCCTCAAGATCACCAGAGAGTCTGGAGCCGCTCCACAAACACTGAGGAGGACCGAGGAGAGTCCAGGTCACACACAGACCAGATTCAGACCAGATACATGCTGTCTGGGTACAGTCAGTCCAGATACAGTCAGTTCAGATACAGTCAGTCCAGATACAGTCAGTCCAGATACAGACCAGATACATGCTGTCTGGGTACAGTCAGTCCAGATCGAGTCAGTCCAGATACAGTCAGTCCAGATACAGTCAGTCCAGATACAGACCAGATACATGCTGTCTGGGTACAGTCAGTCCAGATACAGTCAGTCCAGATACAGTCAGTCCAGTGTGTGTGTGTGTGTGTGTGTGTGTGTGTGTGCGTCTGTGTGTGTGTGTGCGTGCGTGTGTGTCTGTGTGTGTGTGTCTGTGTGTGTTTGTGTGCGTGCGTGCGTGCGTCTGTGTGTCTGTGTGTGTGTGTCTGTGTGTGCGTGCGTGTGTGTGTCTGTGTGTGTGTGTGTCTGTGTGCGTATGTGTGTGTGTGTGTGTCTGTGTGTGCGTGTGTGTCTGTGTGTGTGTGTGTGTCTGCGTGTGTGTGTGCGTGTGTGTGTGTGTGCGTGTGTGTGTCTGTGTGTGTGTGTGTCTGTGTGTGCGTGTGTGTGTCTGCGTGTGTGTGTGCGTGTGTGTGTGTGTGCGTGTGTGTGTCTGTGTGTGTGTGTGTCTGTGTGTGCGTGTGTGTGTGTGTGTCTGTGTGTGTGTGTGTCTGTCTGTGTGTCTCTGTGTGTCTCGGTGTCCCCCCCGGTCCTCCAGTCCCTCTAGCCGGGTTGTGATGTGGGCAGCTCCGGGCACACAGACCCAAACAACAATCAGCCTGACCGGACTGAAGAAGGACACTCAGCCGGGACCCTCACCTCTGTCTCGGCTCCGAGGACACCGAGTTACAGCTCTGGACCGACAGCAGGGTGGAGGACTTCCGCGGTCCCAGCGGCGATGGGAGCAGGCTGACGTTGGACGGGGACGGGGAGAGCAGGTTGCGGTTCCCCGGGGAAGGGAAGGAGCCTCGGCGGCCGTCCAGCAGCAGCTCCGCGCTCCCCTCGTCGTTCAACCCGGGGTCGGACGGCAGGACGAGGATAGGCAGGACGGGGAGCCCCGTCCTCGGGGTCGGGTCGACGCTGCCGCAGCTCACGGACGCTAATAAGCCGGGGACCGGTCGGTAGCTGGTCCCGGTCCCCGCCTCCGGACACAGCCCGGCCGCCGCCGCCGCACAGCCGGACTCTGCTGCCTCCAGCTCGGTCTCCCTGTGGCGGCTGCCCCCATTCTCCAGCGGGAGGCTGAGGACCGGGCGTCCGTCCAGAGAGATGTTGCTGAGGAACAGGAGGGCCGCCTGTCTCCGGCGGGAGTGCTCCCGGTTCCTCCGGCTCAGCTCCCGGGTGCAGAGCGCTCTCCTCCCGGTGGCGGTGACGGCAGCAGCCGCCGCCATGTCCCCGCTGCTGAGGAAGTGACCCCGCCCCCTCTGTCAGACCTATTCATACGGCCGCACACCCGGACACGCCCCCTCTGCGCTCATTGGCCCAGGCGGGACTGCGCCATGACGTCAGGAGCCGGAACCTTCGGGCCATGCTTTGGAAAAACAACGTAAATAAACTGAAGGAATTTACTGACATTACTATAAATATATATTTAGACTTGATTCAGATTCCTACTGTTTATTTACTTTGCTGCCAAATGAAATATCTTCTTCTCTTAAATGAAGAGAAAAACATAATTATAATTATTATATTCATTCAGTGTTAGAGGAAGATACTTCAACTCAGACAAAACAACAAACTCTACTTAACAAGTAAATGTCTTTAATTAATACATTTGTTGTCCTTTGGCAAACATTTAAGGTAAACGTCATCGTCCCTGTGAGCCAATGAGTGTTAAAGCCAGCAGAGAATAAATACACAAATGCAGCTGTAAGAAGAGAGTGAAGATTACTTGTTGCTGTTAATGAGGCCAACGAGATCTTACGCCTCAAAGTCTTGCATCTTGGTTAGATTCTGTAAACCTACGAGCAGATGGCAGCAGCTTGTGTGAACGGGGAGGACCATGTTCGATAAGTATAGACTGAGCTCTCCTTCTAACTCTGCATAAGACTGAGAGGTCGCTCAGACGTTTCCTTCAAGCACATCTTCACCATATGTCTGTTCTTCTTCTTCAGGGTTAATGACCCAAACCAGCAGATACAAGAGGAGGTTCAAACAGACTCAATAAAACAAGAATCAAACCTTGCGCTGGTTTTGGACACATTCATATTGAAGAAAGAACATTTACACCAGTCGTTAAATCCTCCACCACCAGGATCAGTGTCAGTGAGTAGGGACCCAATCACAGAGTCACTGTGACACTGTGTCCTGACGGATGTTCCTCTGATTAATAATGTTTTTAAGAGATTTAGACACCCATGGTTTGTTGTTTGGAAAAACATGAAATGAATTTCCTGGGAATTATTAGTTCATCCAAAGCGGAGCAGGCGTCAATGAACAAATCCCAGTCGGTGCAAAGAAGTCCTCGTGGATATGCTCTGCTGACCAGGACGCACCAACCGGGTTGGGTTTCCTTCAGGACAGGTTTGTAGGTCTGAGCCAAAGAAACAACATTCTTTCTTTTCTGCACTGACAGCATCACTGAGCTCAGTGAACCTGCGAGCACGATGTGTAGGATGATTGTTACCCTGCTAAATATAACCTGCAGGATCATTTAATCCCTGAGTGTGTCACTTATCGTCCCCTGACCCTGTCCTGCACAGCAACATGAACCACAAATGACCTGCAGGACGCAAATCTCCAACTGGCCTCATGTCATTCAGTCTGATCTCAGAGGAATTTAACTTTCATTTGAGTGAAGTCATGTCCTATTATCTGTGATGATACATATGAAGGATGTGGAGACACAGTGACCCTCGTCCTCGTGGACATGACAGAGACACCTCTGTGTCGCTGCAGCGAGGTCTGTGTGTTGAACTGTGTTTGTTAAACTCGGATGTTGTCATCATTTCCAGTCGAGCTGTGATGAAACATTTTAATAAACTTCAGAGCAACGTGCTGCTCAAGTTGTTAAAAACACAGAGACGCCACTAGTGGGCAGCACAATCCAGAGTCTGAGTTCAGTGACTCTTCGGATTGGGATTTTATTATATTTCTGTTTGACAAATGACAAAAAACTAAACTTAGATTCAATTGAATTTTTAACAAACACCAACTTTAAAAAGCACATTGTGTCTGTTCTATCAATCAATACAACTGTATTCATACATAACTTTTCGTACATCACAGCAAATCTTTTCAGATGACGAACAAAATAAAAACGCCAAACAAATATTAACAGTAAAACTAAAAGTGTGTGTTTGTGTGTGTGTGTGTGTGTGTGTCATGTAGGATGATGAGGATATGATTGTAAACGATGACACATGGATGTCTGCAGAGATTACAGAGCTGTAATCTGATACAGATCACGTTTATATCACACACACACACACACACACACACACACACAGAGAGACACACACACACACAGCTGATGACACACAGTATTGTTCTATTACATAATGATGGTGCACTGTCTCTCTCTCTCTCTCTGATGTAGAGCAAAGGGCCGAGGTCAGAGGAGCAGGTCATAATGATGCTGCCAGAATAATGGATCAGTGCAGAACTGGAAGAGAGAGTATCATTAATCCAGTCCAATAGAAATATTGGACTGGATTAATGATTGAACCTTTGCTATGTTTCTCTGGTGGAGAAGGTTTTGGTTTCCCAAGATAACGACTTGTCACGTCTAATTTAATCCGAGGAGTTACCTGACCCAGATTATTTCTCTTGTTTTGAGGATTTCTATTTTGTAAATCCACCTGCTTGAAGAATACTGTAGGTACAGAGTCAACACACGAGGAGCTGCACTCAGAGTCGTACAAAGCTCCTGCTAATGAGGCTTTCTTTCCTTCCTAAGAAAGCCCGTCTGTTCTGCAGCTGAGCCGGACGTGAACTTCAAACTTCGATGAAGCCTCACAAAGTATGAAGAAGTAGATACTTTTGAAAGAGCTGAAGGTTTTTGAAGAATTGAGAAAGTTGAATGTTT
>NC_047157.1:28014206-28016706 GCF_009819705.1 Hippoglossus hippoglossus
ACACTTTAATACAGAAACTACACAACGAAGCAGAGACACCACACTGTATATAAACAAAACACCCCCCCTGGTGGCTGGCTGCAGTATAGGTCGAAACCCAATTATACATCTTAAGTTTAAAACAGGTTAGTTTAGGTTTAAAACTGATTCACTGATATCTTATAGCCATAATAAATATTATACCAACATTTAACCAGAATCAACGAACTGAAATACATTTTCTGATTTCAGATTTTAAAATAAAACTATATTTCCATCCACTTCTGACGACCATGTTTTACTCACTCCTCTGCAGCCAATAGCGGTCCGGCATGGTGTGGTGAAACCCCGCCCTGTCCACACACTCGATGGTCTGATGGCCATAAATAATCTGGAACATCTGACAAATCAGAGAACAGTATTCCTCTGCAGCGTCCTGCACACACACACACACACACACACGCACACACACACACACACACACACACACACACACACACACACACACACACACACACACACACAGGATGAGGTTTTGCCTAGTTTAGCATGAAGAACAAAACTTAAATGTCTTTTTACAGCAGAGTGAGGCTAATTTTCCCTCCTGTTTCCAGTCTTAATGCTAAGCTAGGCTAACTGCCTACAGGTTGTGGACTGTAAACCACACACACACACACACACAGTAACACAATGTGCTGCAGTTTCCCTCTCACACTGTGTTCAGGGGCAGTTTGGTTCGGTGCCTGGCCCGAGGACACTTGTCATACTGTAGGAGCTGAGGATCGAACCGCCGACCTGGTGTGTGAGGTGGACAGACTAATGTGAGCGTGGTGTCGTTCCTCTCTTCTGACTTTAAGGGAAACCAAACGAGGTTCTGATGTTAAACTGCTTCTCTTAATCATGACAATCACTCTGTGCTGGGGCTCCTGAGGGTTCAGCCTCTGATCAGCTGCTGGACCACGCACCCTGTTCTCCACAGCCAGGATCACCAGGTTGCAGTAGGCGTCCGGACAGGGCGTGGGCTCCAGCGGGTTGTGGTTCCTCCTCTCCCAGCTGCCGTAGCTCTTCCCCCGCTCCCAGCTTCCTGTGCAGGCCTGCCGTCGCTCCCAGCTTCCTCCTCCTCCTCCTCTCCTCTCCCAGCTCCCCCCTCCTCCTCCCCCTCCTCCATGCCTCCTCTCCCAGCTCCCCGCTCCTCCCCCTCCCACCCCCCAGCTCCCGCTCACAGGCCTCGCCCTGCGGTTTTCCCAGCTGCCTCCAGGTTTACGTGTTTGCTGCCTCCTCTCCCAGCTGCCTCCCACCCTCTTCCTCTCCAGACTACCTCCTCCCCCTCTCTCCCCCCCTCCACCCCCAGGAGTAACCACGCTCGGGTTTTTCTCGTGGTTACTCCTGGACAGTGACGGCCTCCAGTCCACTCCACAGATGGTGTGTCGCCGCTCCATTGTGCCCCCGGCTGGCCGCGGGTCGGCATTGCAGCTCATTGTTTGACGTCGCCCATCGATGGCTGTCGGCTTTTTCCTGTCTAGGCTATCGTCCCCGGCAACCACAGTGTCCACGTTCAGACCTGTGGGACGAGGGTTTACAATAAGGTTATTTGATTTTCAGTAGTAGAAGAGACTAAATAAATATTATGTCTTTAACTGTAGTTACAGCGCCCCCTGTGGCCACTCGTGTTTACAGCAATGTCCCGTTAAGTGGACAATGCAGCAGAACTCTTCTTCCTGTTTGGTGATGAGTCAGAACTTTGGGAAATGTGCTGATTCAACATTTTGATTTTGGATGAGAAGATTACTGTCAGTTTAATATGTGTCCATTCAATCTGAAACCAACACAATATAACTGGCATGTTTATTAGCTTCTGTTTACTTTACCGTAGTTAAGAACCAGCTGTTTCCCCATGCTAAGCTAGCTAGCCAACTGACGAAGCCCGCTCTGTTGGAAAGAGTTCATTTCCTCATCCAGAAAGAAAATGTGAGTAAAACAGTTACAGTGAGTGACCACGACAGCATGTGAGTCATGTGACTGAAGTAAAAGACGACAGCTACGTCCTCTTAAATAACAAACGTCTGACCCACTCAACCAAAGACACACAAAATAATGCTCCATAGCGCCACCGGTGGTGAGACACTGCACTGTGTCCCTTTAACGTGACTCAACACTTGATGCTCATTGATCAGAAACCTGAAGACGTCCTCATGTCCTCACCCGTCTTGAGGACCAGCAGGTGCAGTGCGTCGTCTCTCAGGTAGGAGGCAGCAGCGATCTCATGAGTTGGAACCCTCAACAGCAGCTTCTCGTTGTCCCTCCACGTCAGCAGGAGACAACGAGCGGACAGACTCAGAATACAGTCCTGGTCCACACTGGTCCTCAACGGCAGAACCTTCAGCTGCTACTGAGCAACACACCACAACGGGTTATTGATTATTGAAGGATTGATAGTGATGAAGGGAGTTAGTGATGCTGCTATAGGACTTAAGTCACTAACCCTGGCTGTATCCAGTAGTTGTAAGAGTTCATCTCGACT
>NC_047157.1:28021706-28024206 GCF_009819705.1 Hippoglossus hippoglossus
TAACCAATGAGCCACCACATGGCAACAAGGTAATGATTCCTAAAGACTGATCTTTGACACTTTGCTCTAAAGCCACAGTCCCACCAACACTTTCACTGAAACAAAAGACTATAGAAAGTTCTCAGGTAACTGGCAGGTAAGTGATCTTTCTCGACTTTGACCTGAGGTTCACGAGACTAAAGGTTTTTCTTCAACACGTAAGAATAAACACATTCATCATCAGCATTGATTGAAACAACCCTGTTCTTTCTGTTGGCCCCAGATGGAAGTAACTTTGATGGTCGGTATAATATTTACTTTTCTTCCGGACTCAACGTTCTTCTACTTCATGTGAACACTCGTTCACACCTTCAGGCGTCGCAGTTAGACTTCGACCTCTGAAGGACATTGTGTGTGAACGCTGCTGCTCCTGTTTTACTTTGAAAACTCTGCGTTTTATTCTGGATGAACAGAAACTGAGATGTTTTGAAACGATGACGTAGCCGCTCAAAACCTCTTGTGATTGGTTCTTTTCAGTCATGACGTAACCTTCTCTGATTCGTCAGGCTCCTGTCACATGAGCTCCTTCAGGATGAAGTGTTACTGACCCTGTTGTCTTTGCTAACAGCTGCTGTTCAGTTACATTCTGTGTTGCACTACGATACAGCTGTTTACCAGATGTTATTCAAGCAATCTGTGAGAATTCCTGTTTACAACAGCACACACATGCTCCGTGCACGTGAGTGGTCAGGTGACCAGTGGTTTCAGGCTGTTAGTGTGGACTCAAACTGATATGGAGCTAAAACACAGACAGATCCGTTTTTTAATGAATCAAACCTGAACCTCTTTAAATCAAAGGTCTGTACATTTTGAACCAGAAAGAGCAGCTATGGTAACTAACTAACTAACTAACTAACTAACTAACTAACCTGCCATTAGACCATGATACTTTGCACCTTTGAGTTTTTCTTATTGATTTTCTTTGAGCCCGTTTGGTTTCCTGTGTTAACTACAGAAATCCTTCAGGTCTGTTGAAGTGATGTTTGTCTTCCGCTCAGCGTCCTGACATCCCGTCCCGATTGGTCTTTACAGACTGTCCTCAGGCAGCTGATGTAAACTATGAGACTTTTCCAACACGTTGGACGGTGACGTTTTCACCCGAGTCTACATTTCATAAACCATCTGGACCCGGACGTGAGTTTGATGGATTCTTGTGTTCTCATGAGACCCAAGACCAAAGTCAAAGACTGGTTCTTGTCAGACGATGGTTAAGAAAGGTCGTTAGGGACATGAAATCATGATGGGAACAAATAAGAAAAGCCATCATCTCGCATCCTTTGCTAAAACAAATGAGTTTTCGTTTCATACTTTATGTTTACATGATAAATATACCACCAATCAGCTGGAGATCTGGATTTGAGATCTGGGTTATGAAATGTTAAAGTAACCGTTGTTTCATTTACACTTTTAGAACCTTTCATCCTCCGGTTCTGTCTTGCTTCAACTTATTGAAGTGGTGATGAAACGCATGTACAGTAGATTCCGTTTGACCTGTAAGTCACTGAAGCAGAGTCGATTGGTTTACTGTGTTTTCTGATGTCAAACCAAAATGATTTCATGTCCCGTGTCGTCACTCCACGTCCAAGGCTCAAGTTCATGCAGCAGATTTTTTCTCAAACTCCGTTGCTTCACTGCTCCTGAATCTCTTGTGCTGAATGTACATTATGAAGCTAAATCTAAATGTCACTCCTTGGTCCCAAGATGAGGGATTCCATTTCTCACCTCCATGTTTAAAAAAAAGATGAGGATCATCAGCGTAACTTTCCACGGCTCATTCATGCTACGTAATCCTGGACTGTGTCCTCAGAGGAGCCTTGGTCCCAGATTGCTCTTCACATTTTACAAGTCCTGACAACCTCTTTTCTGAAAAGCGGCTGCCTGACACTGTGTCACGTTTTCATGCTTCTCCTGGCGTTGGTTGTCCTGGGACGAGAACTAATCTCAGGCTGGTACCAGACTGCATTTTAAGTTCAAGAGACTGTCGGCTCAGACCGTCGTCTCATATTCTAAAACCTCTTTGCTGCCCATCAGGCTGCTCCTGTACTGGATCCGCGGGCTGACGGCTGACGTCGTCTCCAGAAGCAAGATGGTCTTGCGGAGGCGGCGATCGATGAAGTGTGCATCCCAGGCCGGGTATCGCTTTCTTGGGAGGTCGATCCTGATGACGGGACCCTCCTGTGCACGGGATGAGGAGGAGGTCCTGTGGAGGAGCGCAGGAGAGGAGGAAGGGGAGGGACGTACCTGGAAGATAGGCAGGCAACTGTCCCTGTCTCTCTCCTTGTCCCTGTCTCTCTCCCCGGGAACTGGCTCTCCTGTGTCTTTAGTCCTGGGCAGTGTCCTCGGAGGGCTCGTAATGACCATGTCTGTTTGTGACCCTTGTGAAGGAGTGAGGCAAGCATCGATGACTCCCGCCACCCCTCCTGCACCCACCATGCCCTCGTCCACACAGCCCCCCCACTGA
>NC_047157.1:28031296-28036296 GCF_009819705.1 Hippoglossus hippoglossus
TCTGTGTGTGTCTGTGTGTGTAGGAGATGGCGAGTACGGAGCTGAAGCAGATCAGAGAGACTTTGACTAAAGAGTCGATCAGAGAACATCAGCTGTCGAAGGTCGGAGGAACTGAGACGGACATGTTCATCTGCAGCAAGTGTCATGGGAAGAGCTGCTCGTACACACAGGTGGAGACACACACACACACACACACACACACACACACACACACACACTCTAAAAAGGTATATTGGTCAGAACTTTACTGTGTGTGTTTTCAGGTACAGATACGCAGTGCTGATGAGCCCATGACAACCTTTGTGTTGTGCAACAGCTGTGGAAACAGATGGAAGGTAAAGAAATATAAGTATTTAAATGTATTTGATAAATAATCAAGACTAAACTTACTGAGAAATATTTGATATCAGCTGGTCTGTCCTCGTACCACCATCGTTCAGAGAAGAAGAGAAATGGCTCAGAATTAAAGTAACAAGCTATAACTGCTCATCCTCCTACATTCCTCACCAAGGCATTGTGGGAAATGTAGGACTAACAGATTAACGACTGCAGCGTCACCAAATTAATATAATTCAATGATTATTAGGAACAAGTTTCACCACATGATGGCAGCAGAGACTGTACTTGAGTTGTGTCCTCGCTCTGCTTCTTCTTCTTCATTCCCTCTCTCTTCCTCTCTCCCACTCTCTCTCTTCCTCCTCCTCCCTTCTTGTCCCCCTCTCTTTTCCTCTTTTCCTCTCCTCCTCCCTTCTTGTCCCCCTCTCTTTTCCTCTCCTCCTCCCTTCTTGTCCCCCTCTCCTTTCCTCTTTTCCTCTCTTCCTCCTCCTCCCTTCTTGTCCCCTTCTCTTTTCCTCTCTTTTCCTCTCCTCCTCCCTTCTTGTCCCCCTCTCTTTTCCTCTCCTCCTCCCTTCTTGTCCCCCTCTCCTTTCCTCTTTTCCTCTCTTCCTCCTCCTCCCTTCTTGTCCCCTTCTCTTTTCCTCTCTTCCTCCCTTCTTGTCCCCCTCTCTTTTCCTCTCCTCCTCCCTTCTTGTCCCCCTCTCTTTTCCTCTCTTCCTCCTCCTCCCTTCTTGTCCCCCTCTCCTTTCCTCTTTTCCTCTCTTCCTCCTCCTCCCTTCTTGTCCCCTTCTCTTTTCCTCTCTTCCTCTCTCCTCCCTTCTTGTCCCCCTCTCTCTTCCTCTCCTCCTCCCTTCTTGTCCCCCTCTCTCTTCCTCTCTCCTCCCTTCTTGTCCCCCTCTCTTTTCCTCTCCTCCTCCCTTCTTGTCCCCCTCTCTCCTCCCTTCTTGTCCCCCTCTCTTTTCCTCTCTTCCTCTCTCCTCCCTTCTTGTCCCCCTCTCTTTTCCTCTCTTCCTCTCCTCCTCCCTTCTTGTCCCCCTCTCTTTTCCTCTCTTCCTCCCTTCTTGTCCCCCTCTCTCTTCCTCTCCTCCTCCCTTCTTGTCCCCCTCTCTCTTCCTCTCCTCCTCCCTTCTTGTCCCCCTCTCTTTTCCTCTCTTCCTCTCTCCTCCCTTCTTGTCCCCCTCTCTCTTCCTCTCCTCCTCCCTTCTTGTCCCCCTCTCTTTTCCTCTCTTCCTCCCTTCTTGTCCCCCTCTCTTTTCCTCTCCTCCTCCCTTCTTGTCCCCCTCTCTTTTCCTCTCTTCCTCTCTCCTCCCTTCTTGTCCCCCTCTCTTTTCCTCTCCTCCTCCCTTCTTGTCCCCCTCTCTTTTCCTCTCTCCTCCCTTCTTCTCCCCCTCTCTTTTCCTCTCTCCTCCCTTCTTGTCCCCCTCTCTTTTCCTCTCTTCCTCCTCCTCCCTTCTTGTCCCCCTCTCTTTTCCTCTCTTCCTCCCTTCTTGTCCCCTTCTCTTTTCCTCCCTTCTTGTCCCCCTCTCTCTTCCTCTCTCCTCCCTTCTTGTCCCCCTCTCTTTTCCTCTCTTCCTCCCTTCTTGTCCCCTTCTCTTTTCCTCCCTTCTTGTCCCCCTCTCTCTTCCTCTCTCCTCCCTTCTTGTCCCCCTCTCTCTTCCTCTCCTCCTCCCTTCTTGTCCCCCTCTCTTTTCCTCTCTTCCTCTCTCCTCCCTTCTTGTCCCCCTCTCTCTTCCTCTCTCCTCCCTTCTTGTCCCCCTCTCTCTTCCTCTCCTCCTCCCTTCTTGTCCCCCTCTCTTTTCCTCTCTTCCTCTCTCCTCCCTTCTTGTCCCCCTCTCTCTTCCTCTCTCCTCCCTTCTTGTCCCCCTCTCTCTTCCTCTCCTCCTCCCTTTTCCTCTCTTCCTCTCTCCTCCCTTCTTGTCCCCCTCTCTTTTCCTCTCTTCCTCTCTCCTCCCTTCTTGTCCCCCTCTCTTCCTCTCCTCCTCCCTTCTTGTCCCCCTCTCTCTTCCTCTCCTCCTCCCTTCTTGTCCCCCTCTCTTTTCCTCTCCTCCTCCCTTCTTGTCCCCCCTCTCTCTTCCTCTCCTCCTCCCTTCTTGTCCCCCTCTCTTTTCCTCTCCTCCTCCCTTCTTGTCCCCTTCTCTTTTCCTCTCCTCCTCCCTTCTTGTCCCCCTCTCTTGTCCTCTCCTCCTCCCTTCTTGTCCCCCTCTCTTTTCCTCTCTTCCTCTCTCCTCCCTTCTTGTCCCCCTCTCTTTTCCTCTTTTCCTCTCCTCCTCCCTTCTTGTCCCCCTCTCTCCTCCTCCCTTCTTGTCCCCCTCTCTCTTCCTCTCCTCCTCCCTTCTTGTCCCCCTCTCTTTTCCTCTCTTCCTCTCTCCTCCCTTCTTGTCCCCCTCTCTCTTCCTCTCCTCCTCCCTTCTTGTCCCCCTCTCTTGTCCTCTCTTCCTTTATGTAGCTGCTGGCTCTGGGTGAAGGTGAAGCGACTCATTTGAGAAGCTGATGTTTTGTGTATTTTTCTTTGAGACACTGAATCACAGTCGGAGACTCCAGTGTTTGAAACTACATTAGACATAAATGTAGGTAATAATTCACGTTAAATAAGGATTTTGAATATCAAAACATAATAGGAAACTTTAACTCTTGGCTTTTAGCATTTTCTTTAATCAAGTTTAATATAATAATACATTTAAATATAATGAGGAGTTTAATCACAGTCTTGTTTTCTTTCTTTCAGTTCTGTTGAAGAGCGTGTGTGTGTGTGTGTGTGTGTGTGTGTGTGTGTGTGTGTGTCCGTCTAAAGTGAATTGAATTTGGATTTAACAAATGAATTTAGTTAATTTTTTATTTTGTATAGTTTTGTTTTCTGTATAAAACTAAAATCTGTAATATGTTTGAAGAAAAGTTCATGTTGTCTATCAGTTTAATTTATTTTGTATAGAACAAGTTTATTTGTAAAGAAGCTTGAAGCCAGATTTAAATCATTGAGTCGTCGTGGAAACGGTGGATTCTGTTTGCTGCTCTGAACATTTCTATTAAATTTGCTCTTGCATGAAAATGAAATTATTTTTTTTTATTCTTTTTGACTTGTTTGTTTAAATAATTTTGCTGCTCTTTTAGAAGTTTGAAGTATCATTGTACATGTTGACAGATGTAAGAAACCACAGCGACTCCAAAGATGAGTTTTCATTGGCTGAGACATCGACAATAAAACACTGAATGATTGAATCGTGCTCGTCTACTGCAGTTTTGTGTGTGTGTGTGTGTGTGTGTGTGTGTGTGTGTGTGTGTGTGTGTGTGTGTGTGTGTGTGTGTGTGTGTGTGTGTGTGTGTGTGTGTGTGTGTGTGTGTGTGTGTGTGTGTGTCAGTTCGTGTTCAAACATCAGCTCCGAGCTTGAGACGTTAACGTCACAGTTTCCTTCACATGTCGCAGACGATGATTAATTGTTTTATTCTTATGTTTTATTCCTGGGTTCTGACACTTGGTTCTAACTTTATTTACAGAACAGTCGAACTCACAGGTCTTTTAAAACTTTGTAAACCTTCTAAAAAAGCTGATGAAGTCTTTTCTCAGTTCCAGTGGAGCAGTTTGTGTTTGTTTTTCCTGCTGCTTCATTTTCAACAACACAAACACACCGACACAACATGAACAGCCACCAGGGGGCGATCACGTGTCTGTAACCACGTCACATGTAAACCAACCAACTGCTGATGAATCCATATTAAAGAGAAACACACCAAACAAACGAAGCTGCTTCTCATTGGATGTTCAAGGTTTCCATTTATATATGTACAATTAAAATCACAGTTTTAACAAAATATAAAATAAATAACATGAACAATACTTAAATGCATTCTGAGTGACAGGTCTGGTGACGACCTGGGCATCTCTTTTTAAAAATCTTTGTTTCCACAGACAACTACAAATTGTTTTCCTCAAACTACATTTCCCATGAAGCACTGGGTGTGGGCATCCCATCTCAAATAATAGGTATATTATTTTTTATATATAGATATTTTATGACTCATTAATATATCTTGATATATTATTTTTCACCTGGATCCCCCCCCCCCCCCCCCCCCCCCCCAATTCCTGAATCGACCAACCACACATCAGCCCCGCGGCTCCTGCAGCCAATCAGGAGCAGGCATCTGCGAGGGTGACAGACAGTGGTGAGGTCAAAGGTGAGAGGTCACAGAGGCAGAGGTCAGCAGCAGCAGTGTGTGTGTGTTTGTATTACTATACTTATCAGGACAACTCAGTTTAACACACGTTATTTCTTTCCTGTAAAAACAGATTTTTCTTATTGGCTTCAAATGATAAACAGACATTGACCTTGTTTTTGTAGCTGGAGGAAAATGAACCTTTGTTTTCTGTTGCTTGATTTTAAAGTTGATGAAGACGTCGGGGGTTTTACATTAAATCTTTAAAAAAGGACAGTGTGTGATTTAAAGCTGCAACTAAAACTGCCAATAAAATGTGAAGTCACCTAATCATACCCATATTTTATATATAAGTATATTTATATCTTCAGCCCAGTGACATCAAATCTCTAAAAAGTTCCAAAATAAAACCATGAAATGTAGAGAAAACTGAATATTAAGGTTTAAAGGGTGTTTAGCTCAAAACATGGAAAAACAACAGCTACATGTTAAATAATGAGACGCGTCCTGGT